>NW_028324306.1:2393032-2520532 GCF_058129835.1 Hydra viridissima
AGAAACTTGTTGCCGCTCTGAAAGTAGCCATTAAAAAGTTTTATGGTGATGATCCTAAGACGTCTAAAAGTTTCGGAAGAATCGTCAATAAGCGCCATCATCAGTACATATTTATGGTTTTAAGCGTAAAATATTTTTTTATTAACATTGGAACAGTATTTCATTCTCAACCAAGTAAAAGCTGTATTTTACTTTCTATTTGCTCTGGTAGAGCATTTTTTGGATAACCAAAATCACTTTTGCGAGCGTACAAATTGATAATGAACAAACTTTCACATGAAGGAGATGTAAAGATCTTTATGCAAAATCACAATTTTATTAGGTGTGTCTATGCGTTGCGGTAGTGTTGTAGAAGAATAGCGCGAGAATATCAACTTAAAGTTTATAACCGTCATTCTCGTTTTAAGTTATCTAGGAATAAAGAGGAAGCTGAAAGTGAAAGAGAAGAGAAAAGTATTGGGGAGTAGGTTAAAAGTTTGATTTCTAAAGTGTGATGTTCTTTCAATATTCAGCCTCCTGTTAGTGATTACGAGGATGATGGTATGCGTACGTTCCTTAGCCAGTCTAGTTGTGCAAATAGCAAGTTTTTGGTTCTCCAGGTCATGCTCTACTAAAATCCTCAAAATAACATAAACAATCAGACTCTACTAAAGACTCTACTAAAATCCTCAAAATAACATAAAAGACTCTACTAAAATCCTCAAAATAACATAAACAATTTGTTTGTATCGCGAATTGTGTTGATCTTGAATAATTCGTAGAAGGATTTCGAAATTGATCGATAAATCGAAAGTTGTCCACGGTGGTGAAGTTGATGAGGACGATCTATACATTTCTCCTACTATACTGACGAATGTGAAACCCAACGATCTTATTATGAAAGAAGAAATATTTGGACCTCTGCTGCCAATTTTATCTGTGTCTACCTTGCAAGAAGCTGTTGACTTTATCAACGAAAGGTTTGTGGCGTTTTATTTAAAACAGACAATATTCTCCAAGTTTGGTTTTTGTATAGTTCTATAAAGCTAACTATGGAGCTTACTTTTTTGCATTAAAGTTTTATTAATAGTTTTTGAAACTGAAGATGTCAGAACTTTAAATTTTAGGCCATAAGTTTTTGTGATTACGCTTTGTCACGAACAATTCACGCTTTCTTAAACGTAGGGAAAAACCGCTTGCTTTGTATATGTTTTCAAATATTGGAAACTCGATAAACTTCGTATCTACGGAAACTTCTTCAGGTGGAATGTGTGTTAACGATGCTGCGGTACACGCAGCAGGTAATGCGTTCTTCGTTCTTAAATTCTTTTACTTTACAATAGTTTATTGACTTATCGTGTTTTATTGATTTATCGTGTTTTAGCTACGATAAATTAACAAATAAATGTTAAATGCATATATATAAACTTAGGCAGTTATTTTTTGTTACTTCAATAAAAACTGTTATGTTGTTGATTTTTTAAAAATGGGATCAAACTCAAAGAAATCTACGATACGTTAACCCAACAGTGGAACCAAGGCGTCAAAGTAGATAAAGATGTTAAATAAATAGAGTTTGCGATTCATTTCATATAACAGGTGTTGAAAGGGCTTTGAACTGACTTTTTCCATAATGGTGTTTATGTAATTGATATTTAATGCAACTGTTATGTAATTTACTGCAATTTTAAATATCAGAAAATGTTTTAAAGAGTTCTTGTTGACTAAGTGATAATTTATATACTTGTTTTTAATTTCACGACGAAAATTTGTTAACATAAATCATGATGTTAATTTATTCATTTGTTACTTTATTTTTTTTATTTATTTTTTTACTTTTAATAACTGCTTATGAAAAATATTTTGATAGGTCTTTGTAAAATAAAAAAGATATATAAATAAAATTTTCTTTAAATAGTGCCAAATCTTCCATTTGGTGGAGTGGGTAGTAGTGGAATGGGATCCTACCATGGAAAAAAATCTTTCAACACTTTTTCTCATACAAAATCTTATTTGTACAAAAATCAAAGATTGGAGAATCTTAACTCGTAAGTTTGACTTTCTTTTGTGCAACTGTAGGAGGGGAGGAGAGGAGAGGAAATGAGAGGAGAGGAAATGAGAGGAGAGAGGAGAGGAGAGGAAGTGGGAGGTTTTTTATATTTGTGTGTTGGACTTAACGAAATCAAGTAAAATTGATTTTTTACTTTAAACCCTCGTAATTTCTCCAGCAGTTTATTACTGTATTTCATAATGTCACATAAAACAAATTCATTTTATGCATGAAGATCATTAAACTTGAATTAGTAGGTTTTTCTGGAGGTTTGGATCGGTAAAAACGGTAAGAATTATTTATTAGGAACAAAATAACGAATGCAATCTTTTTTTTGCCAATTTTTTCAATTTATAAGTTTTTGAATTTTATTTAATTCTTTATAAATTTTTAGCGTTCGTTATCCACCTTACAAAGAAGACGATGCCGTCATGAAATGGACTGAATGGATGTTGAAGCCAACTCTTAAGTGAATCTATGGAGCGGATATCGCTAAATTTGTTTTAGAAAGTAATCGTGGTTTTTATAACATTTTTTTGAAAGTAATCGCGTGGTTTTGGTCATCAAAAAGAATCTTTATTACAGCCAACGCAATCTAACTGGTGTAGGATCTTTACTTTAGCCAGTCTAATTTTCGTTTTCAATTTTGTACTGACAGTTCGATATTTTCACTGTTTTTAATTGCGGTTGTAGCTCATGACAAGGATATTTAGTGATGGTAGGCTCGAGTGCTTATTTGCCTTAAATCAATTAGAGATTTTCCCCTTTCACTAACCTTCAAATGCCTCTTCCCACTGTTTTTTCCTTTAGTTTTGATTAATAAACAGAAAATCAACGAAATAGCTTTGCCTACTCTTAGATATTTTTAGTTTAGCTGATGCTACTCGCTGGTTCCAAGCAATCTTAAGTATCTCAGATAATGATCCATCCAACAGCTCTAGAGTTACATCTGGCCTTCGATGTTGGTTTAAGACTGAACATGGACATCTGCATTTGGTCATGTTTAAAATTAGATTTTTTTGATTTCTTATCGGAAAAACAGCCTTCGCGCTTTTTGACTTAAACTTAAAATATCACAAATTGAAAACTTAAAGTAGCGTCTGAAATAAGTATTACGCTTCGTCTCATTGTTTAAGAAATTTTGTTATTGAAAGTTTAGAAGCTTGCTAAACTAAACAATTCAAGCTTTTATTTTCCTTCATGGCAGATAATCAGCACTTTGTATTCAATAGATGGGAAATTTTAGTTATTTTCTATGTTCTATAATCGATTTTTTTAGATTTTAAACGTTTCGTCAGGTTTTTCGTTATTTTGAATAATTCTACGGTTTAACGGCTTACTCTATTTTATTGTCGCGCTGAATGTGGAAACGCAATTTTAACTTTTGCATAATTTGAATGGAAACAGCCAAACAATCCTTTCTCTAATTTTTAAAAGATAAACTTATCTACATACTTAATATTATACAGAAAGCAAATGCGATATGCTATCTTTGTTTCGCTCATTTTTTAGATAAGACATTATAGAATTAATAGATTATAAATTATTTTAATAAATATTTGACACAAAATGATTGATATTGTTATTTGTACTTAAATTAGATTGCTCTTAATAATAACTTTATATCCGGATAAAGAAATCGCAAAGAAATATCTTTCTTTAGAATTGTTTTTTTTTTTTTTTTTAATGGGTAATCTGTCGTTTTTTGAATGAGAAACTGCATTTGTCAAATTAATCCTTGTCATTAAACAAAAACAAACTAACAAACAAAAAACATCAGAAGTGAAAAGATTTAGGGAAACTTCAATTTGAAATAAAGAGTCATTAATGTGATCATTTAAAATATCACGTGATCAATAATATTAGTAAAATAATGAAGTGAAATTGAAAGAAACAAACGAAAATTTTCAAAATCCATTTAAAACTGTTTTTTATTGTATTAAAAAATCAAGGTTATCAAAACTCAAAAACGTCAAGTGTGAAAACAAAAAATCCTTTGAAACTGCAAACGCTTGTATCCTCGTGATACTCGGGGAAAATTAAAAATTTTTAAAATACCAACATTTGACTACATAAAAAGCGGAGAAAAGCAAATTAAGAAATATAAAACATAATTTAAAACAAAATTTCACTTCAGAAGACTAATGTAACTTTACAAAATCCACATAAAAATAATCTTCGTAATTTGCCATAAAATTTTACTTTAGTTCGTAAACACGCAAACTTCGCTTAAAAAAAAGAGTGCAAAAGATTTTCATTTTCAAATGCTTCAAAATATTTCTCTAAAAGTTTTAATATAATTCCAAATAATTGAATAAAAGCCTGTGCGTTTTTATTGGATTTAATTTACGAAATAAGTTTTTGTTTTAAACCTATAATTGATCAGTAAAAACCTGCTGAATATTTAAACTGCTACTTTAACTAAAACTTCACCAATGGTTAATTTAATGAATAAAGTTTTATAATAACGTGCAATTCTTCTTCTTCTTTGGAGGTTTTTTGGGGCATAGAACAGCTCTGATAGCTTCGTCAAAAACCTGTTTGAGTCCTTTTTGTGTGAGAGCAGAGCATTCTAAGTATTTCACAGACGTAATCTCTTTTCCCATTTGCAAACCTTGTGCTGTAGTAATGGGTGCCAGTTTTTTTTCTTTCAGTTTTTCAATAGTTTCTTTATCATCGCGCAAATCAAGTTTTGTTCCAACCAGTATGATGGGCGTATTTGGACAGTGATGGTTGACTTCAGGATACCACTTTGCTCGAACATTCTCATACGATGCAGGACTTGTTAGTGAAAAACAAATAAGAAAGACATCCTAGAAAGCAATTTATATATACGATTAATCGTTTTATTCATAAATGAAATTGAGATGAAAACAACATTCTATGTAATAAAATTTTTCTCTATTTACATAAACCTGTCAATAAAAAGAAGGAACAAACAAAACAATAAAATTATGATGATATCAAACAAAAATAACTTAGAGATGAAACTTTTATAAAAATTAAAAATCATACTGTTTGTGGATAGGAAAGTGGCCGAAGTCTATCATAATCTTCTTGACCTTAAAAAAGAAAATACTTATTTCTTTAAACCATGATTTTATGAAACAATTAGAAAAAAGATCACTATATTTTCAATATTTGTCTTGCCTACTTGTAAACAATTGTTCTTTAAGAGAATGTTTAAGTGAGCAAAAGAAATGGTAATCTGATGGTGCTGAGTTTGGTGAACAAGTAGAATGTGGCATGATCTCCAACCCTAGTTCAAAAATTATACTTTTTGTTTCCATAACAACATGTGGATAAGCACTGTCATGTAGCAATTTACTTTGCTTTTCATGACCTGGTCCATTTCTTTTTTTTTTTTTTTTTTTCATTAAATTGTCTTAATTGTTGAGAAAAATATGGAGAATTTACAGTTTTCTTTGGTTCAAATAGCTCAAAATATAATATACTTTTCATATCCCACCAAATCTATAACATCACTTTATTACAGTAGTTTCTTTTTGGAGTTGCAACCTTCATTTGGCCACAACTTAATCACTGTTTTTTATTACTAGGGTTCTCAAAATAGATCTATTTCTCAGCTTCAGTAACTATTTTCAATAAAAAATATCTTTTTTCTTAAACTTTGCTAAATGAGAAATGTAATTGTTCAATTGTTAAATCATGTTTCTTTTGCTCAACTCATACAGAATGCTTTTTCAACTTTTATGCATTTCTCCTAACTTATGCAAACATCTAGGAATGATTGATTGATGAGTTGAAAGCTTTTGAGTTAATTCTATTCTCATTTGACATGGATTTTCATCAACCAACTCTAAAAAATCTTCAGTTTTGGCTTCTTGTGATCTTCCAGAGTGTTGCTGGTCTTCTAAGTCATAGCATCAATTGTTAAACCTAGCAGACCATCTTTGAGGAGTTCTTCTAAGGCATCAATTCCATAAGCAGAACAAATTTCATTTGTAGCAATTGTAGTTTTATATACTACTTT
The DNA here is from genome assembly GCF_058129835.1 of Hydra viridissima. Lineage (NCBI taxonomy): Eukaryota > Metazoa > Cnidaria > Hydrozoa > Anthoathecata > Hydridae > Hydra > Hydra viridissima. The sequence continues at coordinate 2,399,056 of NW_028324306.1, forward strand.
GTTGCTTTTGTGATTAAAATTAATTACATTTTATTTAGGCCTACTAGTACTATGTAGTACAAAAACAGATTGCTATTAAATAAATTACCAAGGTGTTAAGTTATTAGGTTTTAACTTACAACTAAATTTATTATTTTATTCATTTTGAAGCTTTTATGTGAAAAAAATTAAAGAAAATGCTACAACTTATTGCATCAAACATCTATCAAACTGAAGTCCAACACATACTTTGATACACAACAACAAAAAGGACTTCATACTAAAAAAAATATTAAGAACCCAATTGTTTTCTCAAAAAATCTTTTATTAAATACCTTGTTAGTATCAATTATACTCATCATCATATAAATCAAGACTTTGTAAACTAACAAAAACTTTTTCATAATATCAAAATATGATATTTTAACTTATATAATAACTTTAAGATTAGTAGCCAATATATAATACTGCCATGGCGGTAAAACCAATAACTATACACTATGATTTTCATTTAAAAAAATTGTTCACTAACCTGCTGTATCCCATAATCCTAAATTTATAGGTTTTCCATCTACCATCACATTTGCAGAATAGTTATCAAAACTAAAAAATATAGAGTAAATAAGAAATAACAGTATAAAATCTAGAATAAAAGAAACAGAAAAAAATTGAAATAATAATTTAACATATTTAAGTTTATTGTTAACATGTATGCTCTCTATTTTAAATAAGTCAATTTTAGTATAACAAATAAAGTAGCTCAAGTTAAGCTAATTATCAAAGTTGTGGTTAAAAAAAATCATTAAAATGCAGAAAATATTGAGATTTTAGTCATTTAGTCTATTACTTTTGAAGTAAAATTTTTTTGTCCTAATCTGCAGTAAAATAACAGTATCTACATTACTAATATCCATTTATGATACATCAATATTTATATTGATTTAATGGATAACAAATTTGGGAATTGATTTTTTTCATAACCTCACATTTCTAACTAAGAGATAATTTTTCTTACTTTCAATCAAAAACTAAAAATTACTTCAAAAAAAAGAAGTAACAAAAAAAAAATGAAATAATCACTTTAAGAAAAATGTATCAATCGCAATATTCTTCTAAAAACTAAAATTCATCAAGTTAAAGCGCTTATTGAAAATATTCATTAGATAATAGCAATAAAGCTTTGTATACATAGATGATATTCATTAGATAATAGCAATAAAGTTTTGTATATAAAGATGATTGAGTCCAGGGTAAATCATAATAATCATAATGAATGTGAACAGCTTGCAACTAACGGCAAGATTTAGCAAATCAAAACAGCGTATACTTAAAGTTATTAAAACAATCAAATAATAAAAACAAGCTGAATACTGTAAACAGCACTTATGTACAATCTTCATAATATTAAACAGTTAATATTTTCAGAATAGTGTATAAGTAATCATCAACTTTACTTACACTGTTGGAATATATTCACCAGGAAATGCATTTGTTGTATAGCTAATTAACAAGCAGGTTTTACCAACAGCACTAAGGTAGAAATACAGTAACTGGTCAGAAATTAATAAAAGGGGGTGCAATCTGTAATTATTTAACAATTATTTTACTATAATTCTTTAGAACTAGTTGCTTTAATAGCATGCTTTTTTTTTCTTTAAAACTTAAAGTTTCATGTAAAAGTTGAAGTGAGTTAAAACTATAAAAATCAATGTTAGTTTATCTTTATTTATAAGGTGCATGCATTTTTTTTATAATAGGTTGATTGAAAAAAACTTACCCATCCCCTACAACAACACATTTTATTGCTTGCATTTTTTAAATTTTCTAAAACAAAAATATCGACTCAAATCACTTTTATTATGTTAGAGGGCAACTATTCATGAAGCAATTTATAGTGAAATTGACTTCAAAAATTGCAATTTAAGCGCTATTGATTGCCTTAGTTAAAAAACTCCACCCAGTTTATATAGGTCTCCCCCGCGAAGAATCGAATCGGAATATTTTTAGAAAAATTCAATTTACAGACTAAAAAAAGAAAAAAACATATTTCTTTAGAAATATATTTTTTGAATATAAAAAAAAACAATTATATACTTAAATTAAATTTAAATACATCAACTAATATATTAATTCTAAAATTTTATTTTTTTTAAATTTTTATTTAAGCAGCATTACCTTTTTTAAAAAACTCTTATTTGGTCTGCAAAGTAAGTTTCTGTTCCGCATTTTATTTCAAAGAAGCTGGTTATTCGGCGAAAATATAAATAGGTCAGAAAAAGAAACTGATAAAAAGGTGACATTTTTCATTTTGTGCGTAAATCCGTTACATAATACAACTTAATACTGTATGTATCTTTCTCCTATATATCATTTCAGTAATAATAAATAAAAAATGTATGTATCTTCAATAAGTAGAAACCAGAGTTTTATTAGGACATACGCGAGGAGTTTTTAGCTGATTGTGCTCATCACTGTTCACCAATTGAGATTTGAGTTGAAACTAAAACTCTTTTTTCTCATTTATTCTGAGGTGCACTCAAAGAGTTGGGAGCGAGGGTGCAGGGGTTTCCTTTAAACAAGCAAAAATAGTTTTTCCAAGAAATTTCCATTAAATTTATCTTACAATCTCTTCTCGAAACCCTCTCCCATAACTTTGACAAACAGCGAAGCAAAGAAAAATTTGAAGTCTTTAATGGAAAACTGACAAATTAAAAAATTTCAGTTTTTGTTTTGAACCATATTTACCCAGTGGGCACGCGATGTCAAACCGACGTCGGGTTTACGTTGGATTTTCATCGGCGATGTCAACCGACTTATTACAACGTTGTTATAACGTCGCGATAACGACGTCAAAACGACGTTGTCTTACCAATGTTGTTCTGACATCGTGCGATGTCTTTTGACATAAATACGACGTAAATCGACAATTTTACAAATAAATAAAATTTACATACCGTGGTGTGACCTAACAAAGTACTATGCTTTAAGTAAGTCCTAATTTAAGAAATGACAAATTTCGTATATATAAAAGGAACATTTGCGGAAAATAACTTTGATATTTTAACTAGATATCTAGTTAGATAAAATAACTAAATTTTTTTCTCTAAATGTTTATTTTATGTAAACACCACGGTAATTTTATTATATATTTTTTGAACTGGAAGTTTGAATACCGAATAAACATCTTACTGGAAAAAAGTAGTTATTCTACCGGAAAAATAATTATTATTGGAAAAAATAAATTTACCGGGAAGATATAAATTTAACACTAAGACTTTATTGACAGCCATAACATATTGACAAACCATAAAACGCATGCTCTTTATGGCAAGCGAAAGTTAGTTTATTTTTTTACTTGATTTAATTAATTGTGACTTTAAAAGATATATATATATATATATATATATATATATATATATATATATATATATATATATATATATATATATATATATATATATATATATATATAGGCGCTACTCGACTTTCTCCCCCCCCCCCCTAATTTTATGATTGATTCTGATAGAGAATTTTATGCTGATTCATAAAAATATAAAAACATAGACCTGAAAATCAACGGAAAGTACTCTAATTCGAAGTCAAAGTTGTAAAAAATCCCATTAAAAACCCTAATATTCGCCATTTTTTTTCAAAACGCTTTCATTTTCAACAAAAATAAATTACCGTTACATTGCGCAATAAACAAACCTGGTTTCCATAAGCCTTCGCATTATTATTTTAAAGTATGGTAACGAAAGTGTTATAGGGAAATGAAATTAATAGAAGATTTCAAATAAAGTTTGAACGTAGAATTTGAGAATGTAGAAAAATTGATGAATAATTATTATTGTATCGTACGCGGGTTTTTTTTTATTAAAAAAAACGGTTTGAAGGTTACATTTTCTAAATTTTACATGTGATAGAACAACTATGAACTGAGTTTCAAAAGTTCTTCTTTTAGGCAAAAAAACTGTTGAATTCTTTTTTAAAATTTATTACAAAAGTACATTACTTGCAAAATAGTTTATTCTCTAATAATTAAAAAACGGCTATTTTCATTGCCACAAAAAATTGCGCAAGATAAACATACTTTAACGACTTTTTTAACGTAAAAACCATGCTATTAATGTATTGCTTTTGTCAGCTAAAAGTTCATTAAGTTATTATTTTCAAAATGGCGAATATTAGGGTTTTTAATGGGATTTTTTACAACTTTGACTTCGAATTAGAGCACTTTCCGTTGATTTTCAGGTCTATGTTTTTATATTTTTATGAATCAGCATAAAATTCTCTATCAGAATCAATCATAAAATTAGGGGGGGGGGGGGAGAAAGTCGAGTAGCGCCTATATATATATATATATATATATATATATATATATATATATATATATATATATATATATATATATATATATATATATATATATATATATATATGTATATATATATATATATGTATGTATGTATGTGTGTGTGTGTGTGTGTGTGTGTGTGTGTGTGTGTGTGTGTGTATGTATGTATATTTAAATTAGTAAAAAATATTTATCTGACTTTTTTTATTAATTCATTACTGCACTGTTTTTAAGGTTATTTGTATATGTAAATTCAACAAGAGTGCTAAATGAATAAAATCAGAGTAATTTATTTTATTTAATGTGATAAATTTAAAATAAAACTACATAATGTTTACTACTTTAAGTATCATGCTTATTGCAATCATCAGGTAAAAAATACATTATTTGAGCTTTTTGTGAATAAATGTTTGTGGTTTGCACATCTTTATTTCCATTCTTCTTCAGATACCCCAATATACACTTTGTTAGATGTATTAACAGTTTCATCATGCTTTACAGATCTTGTCTCTGTTGTTTCCATGATCTTGTCCCACTTTCTTGTTTCCATGTTAATTTTTTTGGATAGGCACACAGTGGGATAAGCATGAATATTCAAAAATGGATCGATATCACAATCTATAACTTTTTCAACAGCTTTTTAACATTATTCTTTAGATGTCTTAGATTAATAATTGGTGAGCCCAAAATCAAGAAATCAATAATCTAATTAATGATGCTCTGCGAAATGATTCTGATGACAATGTACAATTTGTTAACAATGAAGTTGAATCTCTTTGTTCTGAGTCAGCTAACAGTAGTAATTGATCATTACTTATTACACAATGTAACAAAAAAAAAAAAAATTTCTGTTTATCAAAGTTTTTTGATGTTTCTTAATTAATTTGAGTATGCTGAGTCTGAATATGACATTGGATTTTTTATTGCATCAATCGTTTGGTCGTAAAAAAAAAAAAAATCAATTAAACATATAATTAATATAAATCGTTTTGCAATCATGTTACATTATATTGTATTGTAACAGTCTCTCACAATCTCAAAAAACACTAAAAGTGAACAGTAGAACGAGGTTTTCTTTTATGAAGTTTCTCGTCATCGCGTATCAAACACCAGATGTAGTCACCCATCATAGCTGCATCCCATCTGCCCTGGTATCTTTTCTCCATTGCAAGAATATCCTGATGGAAACGTTCCCCGTGCTCTTCACTCACATCACCCAAATTTGGTCTGAAAAATTCCAAGTGTGAATGCAGGTAATGCAGTTTTATTGACATTCTGCATTTCATATCTGCGTACCGTACAATTAAGTTTTCCACTATCTCTTTGTAGTTATCACTCTTATTGTTGCCTAAAAAGCTATGAACAACATGTCTAAATGCAGTCCATGCTTCTTTTTCAACCGCAGACATTTTGTCCTCAAGCTCCTTACATGCCAACATAACTTTAATCTGTGGACCAACGAATATACCTGCTGAAATTTTTGCATCTGACACCTTTGGAAACATCTGCCGAATATGCTGGAATGCTGCACTATCTGGGTTTAATGCTTTGACAAATTGTTTGATAAGACCAAGTTTAATGTGAAGGGGTGGTAGTAAGATCTTTTCAACAGGTATCAGAGATTGATTAATAACATTGTGCGAACCAGGCTGTAAATGTTCTCTCACTGGCCACTCACGTCTTGTGAAGTGCTGGTTTGCAGCCCTGCTATCCCATAAACAAAGAAAACACGAGTACTTTGTGTATCCTCCTTGCAGACCGAGAAGAAATGCTAGCATCTTAAAGTCTCCACATACATCCCACTTGTAACTGTTGTAGTTGATTTTCTCAAGCAACAACTTCACGTTCTTATAGTCTTCCTTTAGATGAACGGAATGAGCTACTGGAATCGAAGGAAATCGGTTTCCGTTATGGAGCAAAACTGCCTTTAGACTTCTTGTTGAGCTGTCAATGAATAATCTCCACTCTTCAGGATTGTGAACAATGCCAATGTCATTGAAAAGACCACGAACGTCATGACAATAGCACAGTGATTCTGATACTACATAAAAGTATGCGAATGTTTCATGTCTTTTTCGGTATTTCGAGGTTCTGCAGCTTGGATCTAATAAATTCCATTCTTTCAAACGTGATGTCAGAAGTTCTGCATTTGATTTAGTGAGACCTAAATCTCGTACTAAGTCATCAAGTTCTTGTTGGATAGGGAAATGAGGTGAATCATTCGGTTCCCTGAAATCACAGTCATCATTGAGTTCATCCGGTGAGTCTACTTCAGAATGATATGCAGCTGCTTCTTCGGATTGAGGTGGAGTAGGAACAGGCAATTCATCACTGTGTGGAACTGGTCCAATAGAAGATGGTGTACTTGGATAAACTAGAGTCAGCCTATCTTTCGGTTTTTTATACTTTGAAATGTCAACAATGCAGAAAAAGCAGTCATCATGATGGTTCGTCGGTTCTCTCCATATTCTCGGAATCGCAAAGGGCATTGACTTTCGGATTCCACGCAGCCATCCTTCCAGAGTTGATCTGCAGCTACCACAACTGTAGTGTGGTGCCCACGATTTGTCCTGATCTCCCATAGCCATGCCAAAATAAGCATGATATGCAGTAAAGAATTTTGTACCACTGACAATCTTATGTTTAGCTTGTGTTGGACTAATATAGTAACCACAAACATAACAGAATGAGTCAGGACAAAGCTTGCAGGATCTACTAGACATATTCACCACTTCATGTAACAGTTGTAATTAGTTAAACTGAAAATAAACACACGAATATAGTTAAAATCAGCATATATATATAATGTTTTAATTGCATTACACATATACGAAAACTCCGAAATATACTTTATGCTTTTTCTCAGGAAATCTTGATGATAGAGAAAAACCAATGGTACCACTGAAATCAGCATACAAAAATTATGTAAGAAACATTAAAAAATTAACATAAACAAAAATGTTGTTACATGGTGTTATTATTAATAAATATCATTATTATTGTATTAGGGTGAGTGACCCTAATACAATAATAATGATAAAATAATAACCGGTTGGTACAGTTAAGGGATCTAAGTTTGTGAATGACTTTGTAAATAAGAGGGTAGACTTTAGAATACATATTAAAATATATAAGAATTTTGTTCTGTGATATTAATGTTGTTTTGTTAAGTTATTCGTCATCCTAATAAAAAAATAATTCAATACATCCCTCAAATCATATCAAATCAACATCACAACAACCATAAAAACTGTGCAACATAATAACAAACACAAAAATTTGTCAAAGCGTATTAATGGTAGAGTAACTTTCAAGTTTTAAAATTTTTTTTGTCTATGCTATTGTAGTTCATGGTGTTAATTTTGTTAACAATTTCTTTTATGCAGACTAAAAAAATGGCTATTTATGAGTTATTTCAAAGTACGTTTTGAATTTTTGAAAAAAATTTTTTTTACCTTGCATCAGCAGAAACATTTTTAAAAAGTCAGAAGTTCTCACTGGTTATGAAATATTTGGAGACCTGAGTGTGCTACTGACATGCATATTTGATAGTTGAGAATATTTATTTCTCAACATATTGATTCCAAAAACAATATCTTTTGTTTTCAGAATCAACTTCAGAGTCTGATACAGAGAATGAATACACACTTCATTTGAGAACCAGAAATCAGAGACAGACCATTACTGTTATTAAAGAAGATATTGGGTAAACCATGAGAACTGATGTAAGTTTCCTTGCATATTTGATAATAAAGAATATTTATTTATCAATATATTTTGATGATGATATGGATACAACCAATAAAATGACTGCAATATCCCCCATACATCGATGGCGAGCTGGACATGTCATATTGGGAAATAGGCTTCCTCCACAACAAAGAACTCAAATATATATACTCTTAAAATTATTTTTTCATCATTTTAAAATTTTTTCTTTCTTTTTATAGTCTGATGTCGCACAAAGTTATGGCTTGTTTTAATATGAAAGAGACTAAACGCAAAAAAAAAAGAACGATGTTCAGGATAAACAAAGTTTTGAAAAGTTAAAAGTTTACAAGCTTATCATTGGGCGTGTCCAGAAAGATACTGATGCAAAATAGAAAGTTGTTTTTTGTAATGAATGCTTTTACGCCAGAAAATATGTGCTATTTTTTAATTGTATTTATTATGTTGGTTTAACATCGCTCTACCACTTAATGACATCGTCTTTACATCAGTAATCTGACGTCGTTCCGACGTTGGTTTAACATCGCTCGACGTTGAATGACATCGAAATTCTGACATCACCCGATGTCTTTTTTTCGACGTCGCACAGTGGAGTATTTATGGTAAAAAGTTGATCAAAATTATTTTATGGCTTTTAACAATTAGATAAACAATTAAAAGTAGTTTAAAATCATAATATAATATTTAAATTAATTGTGCAGGTTTTTTTTTTACTCAAAACACACTTTTGCATATAAACCATACAAAAAGAAGTTTAAAAAAAAAAAAACTAAAAAAAAAACTAAACAACAATATAAACTGTTAAACTTCAATTAAAACATTAAATGCCTTAAAAGTAAAAATATTTTTAAAAAGTGATGCAAATACAAACAACTTAAACCAAAGGAAATATACAAATACACATACTATAAAGGTGAAATAAACCCTACTATAAAGGTAAAAACAACATAAAATTAAAAAAAAAAATACTTAAAAAACGATAAAAAATAAACATTAGTCTGATTCATTTTCGCTAGATGCCTCCTCTTCATATTGTTGTAGTTCATTCAATGTTTCTGGTTGCAAGAACTCTAATGCCTCACTGGAAATAGCATTTCTTTTATTCTTGAGCCTCTTTCTGACACTGCTCAACAAAGGATCGGAACTTAACAGAAGTCTGTTTATGATATCCCTATTACAAATTTCTCTTGAAAATTTCCTCGAGAAATTCTGTCTATAATCACGGAAGTGCTTGTTTCGAGCCTCAGCCGCCTCTTCCGATAATTGACCAATAGGCAATATAACTTGATCAATTATTGTGGCACCATGTCTCAATATCTTGTGCATTGTAGGAGCCATTGGATACCATCCATAAATTTCAACATAAAGTTCTGCTGTCAGTTCTGCAAACTTTTCAAATTTTTTGATATCTATTTTATATCCACTTGACAGGGTTTCCAAAATGATACTACAATTTTTAATAAGTCCAATGTTAACTCCTGTAATGCAGGATGAGGTTTGAGGATCTGAGAAAAATCTTCTTGATGTATTGCCATCATTAGTATTCCCAAAACCTGCAGTTGGAATATCCACCAGCAGCCCCATTTTCTCTTTGAATTTGTTTTGAATGTTTTTTTTTGTTTCAGCTACAATTATTTTATCATCTTGTGTTCTCGCTTGCCATTTTTTTATGGGAATGTGGTATGATAAATGTAGTAAAGATTCGAAAAACCTAATCCTTGTATGCAATATCGATAAACCAAATTTAAGGGCATCTGGATTATCTATGTTTTTTATGGTTGAATTATTAAAGTCTTTTGATGTTAGTCCACATATATAGCACCTCATGATGTCGTGTTGGTTGCAGCATTGCATACTTTTGCATCAACCATTGTAAATGCCAAGGTATGCTTTATATGTATAATACCACCTAAAAACTTCGATATTTCAGTTTTTTTTAAGTTTTTTATTTGATCTTCTACATAGCAGATTTCTTCATTTGTTATGTCTTTAGTTTCATGGATAAAACGAATTCGAATTGGGCGACAATATCTTGTAGAAGAGGGCACAGGGTTTTGCCAAATAATCTTCTGGCTACCAATATGACATATAAGCCGTAGAGGCACAAATGAACTTTGAAAAATGTTAGAGTCACTATCTGTACTATTTTGGAATTTTTGTTTAAATGTTTGCTGCTGTGAGCCATCACAACCCCATTTTGATAACATTTCTAAATTGCTTCTTTCTTCTTCGTTTAAGGTTTCCAAAACTTCATCCAAATATTCACACAAGCGTCTAGTTGTGTGGTCTAGAATATCTTGTAGTTTAATTTCACAACATGTTTCTGAAACCGTCATTGACTCTTGTGGAGGATAACATTGTTTTTTTGATTCTTTCAAAAGCGAATAACATGGATAAATGTTTTTATTAGCTGCATGAATTATTTCATATTGTCTCCTTGTCATATTGGCTTCCACAAAAATTGATAATGCTTCTGATGGTGTGTGTTTTTTTATAACATTTGTCTGAATGGAATTGAAGTTTTCTCTATATTTGTTTGCCTTTTCCGGTGAGCAGCAAATATCTTTCATTATTCTAGACGCATCACAATGTCCTGCATCACGCTGACTCATTTGGGCAGCATAGGTTAGTTGTGCATAAGATAATTGGTCTCTCAAAGCTTTTGTTCTACGCCTCTTGCTTGGCGAACTCAACAACTCGAAATCTTTTGATGGTCGACCAGGCCTTTTTATTATACAGGTGGGTAAACTTATGATACCATTGAGCCATAGTTCATTGTGCTTCAAAAAACGTTCTTCTATGTAGTTAGCAGCTATCCATTTTTGTTTAAAATGACACTTGAAAGTATTTAAGGCGTTTTTTAGTGAACTTTGTTCATTTTCAGTACATTTTGTAATAATTTTGAGATGATCTTCTAAAAACACAAATTTATCATCAATTTTTTTCTTTGGGCATTGTTTCATAACATCGTAGAGTTCTTTTCTAGTCATCTCTTTCACCTTTGGTTGGGATTCTGAAAAAAAAAAAAGAAATAAGTTTTTATACAAAAGACAACGTTTTTGTCGTATTATTTAATCAAAATTAAATTTTAAAAAATGGAAGATTTATGTGGAACATTTTATTTCAAAAATCCTAACTAGAATAACTAATGTTTAAGTTACATAAAAAATCTTTGCTAAATTCGGCTTAATTCATATACGAAAACAATTTTGAATATAGTATTTACAAAAAAAAATCAAACAATCTAAGTCTCGAATATATATTTTTAAAAAATCTCACTTTGTTAAGTAAAATGAAGAAACTATACATTTATTTTGTATGTACATACCTTCTTCTTCAACGTTCATCGTGATTTATTAAAGGTTTTACAGCATACAAGCTTAAATAATACTTTTAAAAGTTGTATTTGACAGGAAGCGTAAAAAACAAATACAATGAGCTCACGCGAAGTCCGAGTTTAAACTTTTTTTATACCTGGAAGGGGGAGTGGGCAACACTAAAATTGTTGTTTAGTGATGTAGCCTTTATAAATCTTTCATGATATATAGTTAATAGTACACTTTTACAAAATTTTTGTAATCGACTTTTGATCGACTATTACTTTGAAATACTCCACTGTGCGTCGCCCAACCTTTCCATTTCCAACGTAAATCCGACATCGATCCGACGTCAGCTCCGACGTCGATCCGACGTTGTTCCGACGTCGCTTTGCCCACTGGGTACGAACAAGCTATACTAGCGGAAAATGACAAAAAGAGTTGAGAAAGTTATTTTTTGATTAAAATGTTGACTATCCGTGCGTTTGAATAAAGCAGGTCATTTGAATTGATTTTATAAAATATATACGTATTTATCAAGCTAAATACGTATATATTTTATAAAATATATACGTATTTATCAAGCTAAATACGTATATATTTTATAAAATATATACGTATTTAGCTCATACTCCACGAAAAACATCAAAATTAGATGCTAAAGTTGTTGAACAATTTTTTCATTGTTTAAAATTTAAAAGTGTGCGTAATTAGGAATTTGTGATTTTCTTTTACTATAGTGAAAATATTTTTCGTACATTTTTTTAATCAAGAAGATATTTTTGTAGTATACTGCAGTTTCGTAATGGCACTTTATTGTGAGCATGCGCATTAGCAAGTTTTCGGTTAAATTTTTTACAAAGCCTAGCTCAAGTAAACTTTAAAAAGCCTCGAATTATCAATATATTATTTATATTATAAATAATTTTTTACAAAATGCTGAGGAACGGACAAAAATGACGAAAAAAAAAAAGAAAAAGAAAAAGAAAGCCATAAAAATCAGCAACAAAAGGTCACATTCTTATTGAGAATTCTTAAGAATGTTTGAGAATTCTTAAGAATGTGTCATTGACTAAAAATGACTTATTAAGAAGAAAATTTTTAACAAATATTTTTTATTAACAGCTTTTATAAAAAAAAGTAAATAAACATAAAAAATTTGTGTAATTTTTGTGAGATCTAAAACTTTACCTTTTTTTTTTGCTGTGAAGTTTAAGGAAACTCTAAACTTCTTACGAAAAAATTTTTTTTTAAAAAGTGCGAAAAAAAAATCTTACTGAAACGAATCGCTACGGTTTATAAAAAAATTTGGAATATTAAATAAAAAAAAAAAAAATAACTCCAAGTTAGAGTTTCAGAAAAAAATAACGGAAAAGACCAAACGTTTTCTCATGTTTTTGGAATTTTGAATGCGCGTGCTCAGAATAAAGTTCCAAAAAGTATCATCCACTTGAAACCAACCTTTAATCATTTTTACGTTTTTACGAAATTTGTAGTGTTACATAGGTGTAACACAACAAATTTCGTACTGATTTTTCCTTTTTTCATCATCGTTTTAAATTTTACAGTTTTTTTTTTCCTTTTTTTATCTTTTAACTTTAAAATTGTTTTTTAACATCAAAATTATTATGAGTCAAATGCTCTACTAAATTATTCAACCGCAAAGCATTTAAGCTAAGCTACGTTATCAACATTAATGAAGTAATACAAAATTTAAAAAATTATCGTCGTTGTTGTTTTAGTAGTCGTTGATTTTGTTGCGGTTTGTAAACAAAAACAAAGTGGCTTTCGTTTTCGATTTGGCTTTGAAGTTAATTATTAAGCTTCAAAATAAACATCCAATCAGGTTGTTTGTTGATCCGTATTACTAACAATTTTTCGATTCTTTTAAAGACGATACTTATTGATAAAAAGTATTTTTAAAAAAAAGGTATCAGAAAATTAAGTTAGATTGTAGTTGAAGGGCGGGAAAAAAAAGTCCCTAAATTTGATTTCGATGGGTTGAAGATCTCAATTTGAAAAGTCGATAAAGCGAATGCATTTGCTTAAAGGTTGTTTGTTTTTTTTAAACGACTTTTAAATTGAAATGTGGGTGTTGAAGTGAAATCTTTAAAGCCATTTATATTGGTGGTAGTTTACGGCGGTCACTTTTCCTTAAAATCGCGCTAAAGTTAAAAAGAAAAAAAAAAGAGAATGAAGTTGACCATAAAATATTGCTTAAAAAGCTCGAATACTATGGAATCAAAAACAACATGCTAAAATGGTTTCATAGTTACTTTTCAAATAGAAAGCAATTTCTTACCTATAATGATGGCCTTCAAAGTGACTATACTGAAATAACCTGCGGTGTTCCACAAGGCTCTATTCTTGGTCCTCTTATGTTTTTAATTTATATTAATGATTTTAGCAAAGCAGCTAATCTTCGGAGTATTATGTTTGCTGATGATACAAATTTGTTCTTATCAAACAGTAATATTAATGAGCTGTTTTCTGATATGAACAAAGAACTTAAATGCGTATCTGAGTGGTTTAAATGTAACAAATTGACCTTAAACCTTGATAAAACGAAATACATTCTATTTCACCCTGTTTCTAAAAAACGTTTTTTACCAACAACCATGCCAAAAATTCTTATTGATGAACTAGAAATAAAAAAGGAAACTTTTACTAGTTTTCTTGGCATTTATCTTGATGAGAATGTTACATGGAAACCACATATTGACTACATTTGTACAAAGGTTTCTAAAAAAATAGGAGTCCTCTATAAGTCAAGAAATTATTTAAACAAAACCATTTTAATCCAACTCTACTACTTATTTATTCATAGTTATATTAACTATGCAAATATTGCTTGGGGAAGTACAAGCAAAAGTAAGTTGCGTACTCTTTACCGTCGTCAGAAACACGCAATACGCTTAGTTTGTTTTGAAAATCGATTTACGCATTCAAAGTTTTTATTCAAAAATATAAAAGTACTTAACATTTATGAAGTGAATGTATATAAAATATTATGCTTTATGTTTCAATGTAAAATCAATCCGTCCTTACACGTTTTTAAAGATTTTATTACCTTAAAAACAAAAAATAAGTATACACTACGAAATGATAACTCACTCTTTGAACCCTTTTGTCGAACAAAATTCAATCAGTTCTGTATAGCTTATCGTGCACCCAATCTCTGGAACAAAATTGTTTTACCTAATTTTGATTTATCAATTACCTTCCCAGTCTTTAAAAAGAAATTAAAAAAATTCATTCTCTTTAATGACAATATGTTGAAATACTTTTAAAATTAAGAAATTTGTATAAACACGCTCTTTTGTTTTTTGTATTTTGTCATTTTTATTTGTCTATATCTATCAATGGCTTAAGTTATATTCTATTATAACTTTTTATGGTTCTGGCGACAAGATCATTAGATCTTCTATCAGATACCAAGTTTTTATTTAAATTAGTCTATATATCACGGATTTTATTGCATCACGAAAGCATATATCTCGGATTTTGATGTATTACGAGAACATATATCACGGACTTTATTATATTACGACTAATAAAATGTAAAACTGAAAAAAAAAAAAAAAAAAAAAAAAAGAAACAAAATGAAACTTTTTTTAAGGAGTGAATTTTATTTAAAAAAACTTCTTAAGCTCACTCCTAAATTCACACTAAATTTACTTTTTAAGTAAGGATCTGCATTACAAAATTTTTTTTCAGAAATTCTCAGTTTGACAACAAGATATTAGGTACTGGTATGGTTTCTAGGGTTTTTTTAAGATACCTGTTATGCATTAGAGTTGTAAGGATCAGGGGACATTATTTAGAAAATCATTGGTAAAAATTTTTCAGAATTTTATCAGAATTTTGAACAGATGTTTGCATTTAAGATGCTAAAAAACTTAATTTCAAAATGAAAAAAGAAGCTAAAAGAATGAACTAAAAAAAATACGGCATTCTTTAACTTTTTCATAGTTCACTAAGAAAAACTGCAAACTTTAAAACTTTAAAATTTCTTTGAAAGGTTTCGAATTTGCAACTGCTTTTGGTACAACCACGGTACCAATGTGACCAAGGTTAAAAATATGCGTAGTATTAAAAAAAGAATAATAACTTAAAAATAAAAATATGACACAGCACACTTAACAAAATTAAAGTAGCAATATCTATAATTTGCAATTTAAAATATTTTAGCTTTATTGGCAGTTTTGCCCGTCTCTATTTACTGCAAAAATTTGCACGTAAAATAAAACCTGAGTTGCTATATTTGAAATTTCGACGTTTGGGAAAATTGATTTCAAATTATTTTTAAAAAGCGGAAGTTTGCGAAAGAGTATAGATAGAACAAATAGTAAAAAAAAGTATAGATAGTACAAAGTAAGAAATAGAATAATCTTTGTAACTCTTTAAACTTTTCCTAACTAATCTTGAAAGATCTTTATAAAGATTTAATTTCTTGGCAACAAACAGGGAATTTTGTAGGATTTTACTACATACAATAACATTTTGCTAAATAACTTTGACATTTGTTAAGAGTTATGATGAAAATTTTTGCTAATTAACTTTAATGTTGACTTACATGCAAACAATTCTGCAAAAACTCTGAGATTTTTGCTATGGTATGGTTTGCTTTTTGTTTGTAAATGCAAACAATTATGCAAACATTTATGTTGGGTATGTTTGTGCATGCAAACAATTATGAAAATATTTATGTTGGGTATGCTTGTGCATGCAAACAATTATGCAAACAATTCTTTACATGCAAACAGTTATGTTGTAACAGTGTAAAAAATTATGAAAATAATGTTTTTAAAATCGAAGTTCAACTTCAATTAGTTTTTTTTAAGAAACCTGGAATCCGATTCGTGTTTATTGTCTCTATTTATTAAAACCATCAATATTATCAGTTGTAATAAGTAAAAATTTAATTACAAATTGCTCCATGAATGGAGCCGAATGAAAGAAGTTTCCAACTGCATAAAAAAAAAACTAATCAAAGAAAAAAAGAAGTTCATCAAGTTTATTGAGCATATGTTAAGTTCAAGCGCTTTCTTGCAGCAAGAACTTGTAAAAACTTTCTTGCAGCGAGAACTTGTAAAAACTTTGCATGAATATTGGGAAACTTGTAACTGTTAATTATTTTTCAAACACGAGTTTTTGTTTCTTTGACTTTTATGATCCAGTCGCTGTCACTCTCTAAATATGCAGACTTCTAATGATGCTGAAAATACCATCAAAAACACTGATCTCTATAATAGCTGGATAGCGTTTCATATAAAAAATGTGTATTTTTTGAAGCAACTAGTTTTCAATATGAGTTCACTTGGGTTGAACAGCTTCAAAACTAGCCATTTGGCAAAAATGAAAATGCCATATAGAGATTTTTTTTTGGTGATTATAATAGACTCTATGATCTTGTAAATCAGCGCAATACTTTTGTTTAAAAAAAAATTGAGTTATTTTTACTGCTTGGTTTTTATAGTGTTAAAGCGGCAGCTTGTAAAAAATTCTGATTTTTTTCCAGGGATTCTTCAATTTTACGTTTTTTTAGATTTGTATTTGTTTCTTTTAGTAAGAATAACATTTAGGTGCTTGCAATATATATATATTATATTATATTTTTGCCAAAATGAATTTCGTTAAGAGCTGCAATTTTGTTATTTTTAAATAAAAAATGGCAAGAAAATACGAGTTATCAGTAAAAACACGATCTGCAATATTTTTATTGTGATAAAAAAAATATTTAATGGCACAAATTGCAAAAAAAAATAAAATTACTGCTTTAATAGAATGAAATGTTAAGAAAAATGAGGAAACTAGAAGTGTGGTCAATCTTTTGAGATTGGCAGGTAGGATGAATTTCCGATCGATATTGTTATTAAAACAAAACTTCTTAACTTTAATAGATTTAAATGCTTTAAAATTATTACTAGTATTTCTATCATGTATTTTTATCATTATTTATTTCCGTAAAATTATTCCTGCTCATGACAGAAGTAAAGAAATCTGATCCCCATTTTTTACTCTACAAATATGAGAGTTTCAAATTTTTGGCTTCATATGCACCACGAGCATAAAGAATACCAATAAAGCCCAGTAATTTTAATTTGGTTATTGTCCAAGATTGCCTTAAAATGTTTTTATCATATCAGGTACTATCAGGTACTATCAGCCCTTGCGTGCAATGAAACGTTTGAGTGCTCGAAGGAAAACATGTTTCTTCATGTAAGGAGTTAATTCAAGATGAGCAACACAACAAAACGTCAAAATCAAAATTTAAACCTTAGATGCAGGATTAGTTTTTAAATAGTTCTTTACATTTTGTGCGTGT
The DNA here is from genome assembly GCF_058129835.1 of Hydra viridissima. Taxonomy (NCBI): domain Eukaryota; kingdom Metazoa; phylum Cnidaria; class Hydrozoa; order Anthoathecata; family Hydridae; genus Hydra; species Hydra viridissima. Next base: position 2,416,763 of record NW_028324306.1, read on the forward strand.
CCAGCAAAATTTAAACCAGCATTTTGAAACGAAAACGTAGAAACATTTACACTGTTACCAGGTAAGTCAGGAGTTGAGGAAGGTAGAAATGCTCTTCCGTTAATCTTCTTGCAAATAACACACTTACACAAGGCATTTTTGACAGTTTTTCTTCCTTTAATAATCCAAAACTTTGCTCTAATACAATTTAACGCCGTTTCATTACCGCGATGCCTGACACATTCACGGATGTCACGAATAATTAGCACTGCAAAATAGATATGCTTTCCGCCACGTAGAATATTTAGATTCTTTTCATCATAACTTAATATCGATCCTCCGAATCGCCCTTTTAATCACATTACTTTTAGTCACATATTTTGACTCGTATGTTTTGTTCGTCGGTGAACAAATTCAGTGAAGAATTTACCTTCTAGTAGTTATTTTGGTTTCGTAAATTAAGCTCTTCAACGAATAACAATAAATTAAATGAATCATCATATTCATTAATTGTTAAGATATTTTCTTTAATTCATTGCTCTTCTTAACTGCTTTCATCAAATTATTCACAATTCTATCCACATGTCCAGTTACCATTATAGGTCTGTTCAATATATTGTACTTTTTAATGTCTATTAGAACACCAATATATCTACTACTCACAGTCTCAACCATGCGTATGCAACTCACAGTCTCATTTACTTTATCTACACCATTTTGGCTCGATTAGAACTTCATCCACCTTCAACCTATTCTCGCCATCAAACAATCCTACATCATCTTTGAATAAATATTTTGGCTCAGACATCCAATTAACACTCAATTGCTTAAAACGAAACATACGAGTCAAAATATCAGCTGGATTCTAAATTTCTTGCTACATGCCTATCTCTCGATCTTTCTCTCGATCTTTCTCTCAATCTTTCTCTCGATCTTTCTCTCGATTTTCTCTCGACCTTTCTCTCAATCTTTCTCTCAATCTTTTTTCTAATTAAAATTGATTCATGATTGTCTTCTCTTTAACAATTCTTATAGAACGCACTGGATCATTTAATACCCATTCTAGAACAGATGAGGAAGCAAAAGGACGTCCTTCAAATCCTCTTATAACTTAATCTGTAATAAACTAATGGTACGAATCACACCTAATCAATAATTCAATATGAAAATTTCTGTAAATATCATCAAAACTAAGTTTGAAATATGTGGGTAGTTTTTACACTCTTGATATCTCTTTTGCACAGGATTACAAATAAGTGACACACAAAGAACCTTTAGATACACCTACAAGAGTTACACCAGTTTGGATTTGCTTCTCATCTTATATAAAAACGTGGTGTTTCCCATTACATTCAAAATATAGATAATTTGAAGAAAGAACAACCATACTAAAAGGCTATTATTTGCCATATTCTCAACAAGATCAGTTTCAGTTCCATAATTTGAAAACCGCTTCCATGTATTTCAGCAGCCGGACTGACTTTTTTATTGCCTAAATCTATTTTGTTATCACTTTCTAAGTAAAGTTTAAACAAGGATAATTTTAAACAATTTCGCTCAAAAATGAATGAAGAGTTGTTCTCTAAACCGCTGTGCCCACAAAAATTGTGATATTTAGCTCTGGAATCAGCATGTGAATAATACTCTCTGAACCAAAGAATAACACCGTTCAAACTATTTTTAAGTTTGCTCCCATTTGGGTCAGAGAATTGGAGTAAAACTCAATAACTGTCACGAATTAAGGATCCATGAAGTAAAGAATACAATAATCCTAACTTAAGTTCTTTTAAAAACGACTCTCAATTGATTTTCATAGGTAAAATATCAAGTAAAATGCCACGTTTGGTAAAATCATCAAATCAAATATTAGGTAAAATCTTAAAGGTTCTTATTTAACAGTTTTTTTAAGATAGTTTTAAAATTCTTTTATCAATTACTTTTTAAGTTATTTTATCAAATAATTTAATAATTTTATGGTTAAGTTTTTCTTATATATACAAGTTTATTATCAAGTTCCTATTTACGTCACTACCAACATCCTATTAAATAAAATCATTGTGATTGTGAAAACCATGTCATTTGCATAATGTTGCTTGAAGTAACAAAACTTGAAGGGATTGAGAAAATATTAGCGTTTTTGCAGGCTACTTATTTTTCTTCTAGTTAAATTAAAAGTAATTTGCATTGGTCAAAAACTAGAATGAATACCAATTTAAGCGATGTCAAAATCTACAATGAAAAAGAAAAAAAAAGGAAGGGGGGAGTTTGAAAGTGCAGTAGTGTCGTCATTATTATTTTATAAGTTATAACTCATATAATAATCATAAATTATAGCTAGGAAACTTATGATGGTTATATTACAATTATCATGAGCTTCCTAGCACTTCCTAGCACTTCCTGGCATTTCCTGGTAAATTTATTTAAGGCCGCTTAACTAAAGCTGTAGAGAATTTTTAAAAATTGTTTTGTTTTGTGTTGTTGTTTTTTACAACACCAAAATTTGATTATAAATTTTATTTTTTCTAGTCTTTTAAAACCAGTACTAGTAGGTTAGGTCCACTGTGAACTAGAAACACTGATTTAGCAAGCAAGACCCTCTTTCTAAAACTTTAGCATTCTTTTTAGTGCATCATGGCAATTAGTTGTTGCGTGTAGTCTAAAATGAATTTGTGACAGAGGGGAATAATAGTTCCGTTAAGGGTGAAACATTATTTTGATGAATATTCTTATAGACTTATAAATTCTTCGTTTCTTTGAAGATAGCTTCGTTGTCATTACAGAAATTACAGTTGTCACTACACCTACCTTTTATTTGACATTTTTCACAAGAATTGCAACCAGTATAGCTCTTTAAGGATTTTAAAAAAGACAAAGCTGGCGGATCACAAATAAATTCTAGTAAGGACACAGCGAATTTCTTATAAATGCAGCAATTGTTTTTTGATTTTAATTTTGTGTATTTAGAAATAAAACCTGAAAATTTTTGAACAGACCTTTAGTTTACCTTTTCCGTAAAACAAACATACCACAGAAGGTCTATAAATTTTAATCCAGCTCATAATGGGCCAAAAGTTATCAGCTGATGAATTTTTAATGGTAATCCATCAATATTAACATTAACTCAATGACATGGTGGTCATTAACAAATGCTGGATTTTGGTGTCGAGCGTTTTATAAAAAGCTCGAAAATTTATTACTGAATCTCTTCTTGAGTTAAATAAAATGGATATACTGGCAGAAGTAAATTTCCACCTTTTATGTGATTTGGATAATGCTCTCAAACCAATAAAGTTAGCTCTAGAATCTCTTAGTAGACAAGATGTTTCTTTGTCATCAGCAGATGCAATAATTGAGTTTATGGTGAATAAACGTTGTAATGCTGACAGTGAAATAAGTAAAACCTTAATAGAAAACTTACAAAGAAGAATTGTTGAACGTACAAATAAGAATTTAAGGAATCTACTGAAATCATTGAATGATTCATCTCATATTCCATCAAAGCATAAAACGTTTAAAGAACAGATAATGAAACAGTGTGTGGTGCCAACTGTAAAACATGATGGAGGTAGGGTCATTGTATGCGGTTATTTTAGGTGGCAATAATATTGGTGATATTGCTAAATTAGACGGAATAATGACAAAAAAAGTTTTTGGCCATCTTAAAAAATCATGTCATTTCTTCAGGAAGTCAGATAATTGGAGAGCTGTTCATTTTTCAAGAAGATAATCATTTAAGTGAAATAGAAAATGATAAAATACTTGAATGATTTCCTCTCCTTGATCACCCGATCTTTCCCTATTGAACTTTTATAAGACAAATGAGACAGAAATGTCAAAAAATTAATGCCTAAGTGTGAAAAAAATAAAAACTTAAAAGTGAGTGGCATAAAATAGACTTTTAAAAATCGTAAGATGTGTCATGCAGAATGCCACGAGTATGTAAAGCAGCTACAGCTGCTGATAACCTCATAGATGTGAGCAAGCTATAAATTAAATTAAACAAGTTTATTAATTTATTTTTCATCAAATTTTAATTAATAGTAATAGAGCATATACATTTACTGGTTTTTTATTTTTTAAGTTTTCCCTTCATTTGAAAGTAAAAATTTGAAAACTTTGAAAAGTAGTGTCATTCAAATAATTATCGACGGAAGTGTATCTAAGAGATTAAAAAAAAAAAAAAAAGAAGAAGAAATAATAATAATGCTTGAAATTATTAAATATACAAAAAAAAAAAGAAGAAATAATAATAATGCTTGATATTATTAAATATACAAAAAAAAAAAGAAGAAATAATAATAATGCTTGAAATTATTAAATATACAAAAGCTCTTCAAAATAAAGCTTACAAATTTGAAAAAAACATTTTTGAAAAGTTGAAATGCGTGCAAACGACATGAGTATACAAAAAAACGACTGAAAACAATGTTTCCCTCTATTTAGAGTTCAATAAGTAATAACTGTTAAGCAAAAACCGTTTCAATTAAAAAATGTTGTTGTAATAAACCATTCATAAAAATAGCACCAAGACTTTTATTTCATTTGATTATTTTTTTTTTTTTTTTCTTCCTTTTACTGTATTTATAATTTTTTTCCATGAGTTGATATGTTATTTCTTTATTAACTCTATAATTTGTTTTGATCTTTTTCTGTTTTGAAAAGAAGCATTAGTAATGACTTTGGTGAGAATTGTATAGATAGTTTTTTAATGAATAACCCTAAAGGATATTTAGATGGAAATGGGAAAAGCTTCCATTTTTTTGAAACGGCATTTACATATAGGAGAAACCTAAGGTGTCATACAAGTGGGTCCCATGTAATTGGCATCAGAAAAATATATCTTTAATAAAGAATGCTAAAAACAAATAAGTGGACCGTTAAAGAATATAGTTTAAAAAAAGGTGTTTTTTATTTGTTTTTTCTTTAACTAATGTAAAAGTTAGGCGGTAGAAAAATAGGCAGAGTATAAAGAATTATAGAAACGTCGTCAATTACTCCAAACGAAAAAACAACTTGGTGCTCAAGTTGAAATTTGCGTAATGTTAATAGTATTATTATTTTGGTTTTGTGAAGTAAACTCCATCATACAAACATGCGTTGACTATTTCGTTAAACTTTAGCCCAGCTGGGCAAGCGATGCATCCCATTGTTGTTCCTTTCCAGCAAGCGATGTACTGGTACGGGTTTCCAGATCCTTGGTTGGAAACAACATCAGCAATATTAGCGGAAAACGATGGCCCTTTACCAGGGCAGGCATCAGGGCAAGGGTAAGTACTTTGAGGCACCCAGGCTTTTGTTGTATAACATGTATCTAAATTGTGTAAAAGTTCATTGAGAAAACATCGCCTTTAGGGTTATTCATTAAAAGATTATTTATACAATTCTCACAAAAGTCATAACTAAAGCTTTCAAAATAGAAAAAGATCAAAACAAATCATAGAGTTAAAAAAACTTGTTGTAGATAAACTTTTGTTTAACTGTTAAACAGAGTAAAAGCAAAGAAATCAACTCACTTTCTCCTGGATACAAACATTGGTTACAAGCTTTATTGTAATTTAAACTTTGTGGCCAGCATGATTGACAGTGTGCAACTCCGTTTACACATTGCACGAAATCATGCGGGTAAGATGGAATGTTGTAATTTCCATCTTCTAACCCAACGCACAAAGAGTCAGAACCTAAATGAAATAATGATAAAAGATATCGAAAAAAAACTTTTATGAGGTTCACATTGATCAAATTGTTCGTTTTTTTACATTTAGAAATAAAAATTTAACAATGCAAGTTATAAAGAAAATAAATGAAAATATAATTAGTTTTAAATTTAAGCTTAGGCAAAGCTTCTTCAAAATCATTTAATGGTGATGAACACAGATAAGTTAGTTTACTTACATTGTGGAGCAACAGGTGTTGGTCCATTTAGAGCCGCTTTCGCTTCTAAAATTTAATTCACTCTTAGAATCATTAGTTCTGTTTCTATTAATTAGTCTAATTGACATCTACTGTAACTTACAAAAGTTTGAAAACTTTAATAAGAAAAAAAGTTTTCGCAGTGGTTAACAGTAACTTTGCTTACCAACAAGAAGCAATGCAACAAAAAACAACTTCGTTTCCATTTGATGAAAGATCTTGCTAACGTCGCTTCAAATGACACAATTTGTTCATTTTTACAACATTTTATATATTTTTTTTATATGCGCGCGTTATGTAACTTTCCTTTGTCGTAATAGAAAGATCCGGCTTCAAACGATGAAACAGTACAATATAGTTCAAAATAGTAACAATTTATCATAAAACCCATTAAATTATATTGATAAAAATATATATTGCTTAATGCATTTTAACTGAAAAAATTTTTTATTTCATAACCTTTCCTCATGTCACAATATAAGTAAGTATTTTTCAAAATGCAACACACGCTGTAGTTTAGGAAAAATTAGCCGTTGACAGATAAGTGCTTTAGCGTCTTTCGTGACTTTAATATCTACTTAACCTCTTTTTCCAACTATTTTTTTTTTAAGCTTGCCTATCTAGCATCTATCTAGCATCTATCTAGCAACTATCTAGCAACTAAGGTTGCGGGTATTAGAAAGTGCATGAAAGTACTTCAGGTTTAGCATTTTGAACTGTGTCTGATATTTTCTGTCATTTCGTGTAATGGATGATTAATATTAGTAATTGCTTTTAAAATGGCAATCTTTTACGTCATGACAAAACTGATTTCTGGTGATATAACAGTTTTATTTCATGAAAAAATCTCGTGGTTTTTAATGTTAGTTTGAAAATACAAATCTGATTAATTTTTTGTAGATGGTTGAGCTATTTTGTTTCAACGATAAAAAGCAAGTAGATATTTGGAAGTGGAAAGAATCTCTTATTTATAACTCAATATTAGGGTTGTGAAATACAAAAATTTATCTTTTGTGGAAATCAATAGTGGCATGGGCTTTATGATACGCACATGCATGGATGCATACACACATACATACATACATACATACATACATACATACATACATACATACATACATACATACATACATACATACATACATACATACATACATACATACATACATACATACATACATACATACATACATACATACATACATACATACATACATACATACATACATACATACATACATACATACATACATACATACATACATACATACATACATACATACATACATACATACATACATACATACATACATACATACATACATACATACATACATACATACATACATACATACATACATACATACATACATACATACATACATACATACATACATACATACATACATACATACATACATACATACATACATACATACATACATACATACATACATACATACATACATACATACATACATACATACATACATACATACATACATACATACATACATTCCAATGCAGGGTCCACCTATTTTTTATTTTGACTTTTTTCATAGTCAATTATTAATTAAGAAAAAAACTTTGAAAGAAAAAAACAAAATCTTTTCTAAAAATGAAATGTTAAGCACAAGTAATCAAAAATTAATGAGAAGAAAGTGCAATAGTTTTTCTTGGCATGGAATGGTAAAGGACGTTAACACCTGTTTCAGAATGTGATAACTTTCAAAAAAAAAAAAAAGAATCTTCAAGTGAAACTTTTATAACAAACAAAATTTGAATTCTAAAAATTTACATGAAACAGGTTAGGATTTTGATTTTGACTCAACAAGCAGAAGTAAAATGGTTACAAAAATCTTATTGTACTAGTTGATTACTTCAGCAAACGAAACTCTTTTCGATAAAACCGCAAAATCTGTGGTATTATTCTTGTATAAACAACTGTGTTGCCATGACAATTTTTAGCTTAAAACGTTTTGAATTTTTTTTTTTTAAGGTAAAAGCTGCACCAAAATTAAAGCAAAGGCCAAATTCAACAAGATCACACTTTTATAAAAGTATCATTCAATCGGAAATATAAAAATAGCACAATCAACTATATATATATTTATAGTTACTATATATACTATATATAGTTTTTCTTGGTATGGAATGGTAAAGGACATTAACACTATATGAAATAGATTTGCTATAAATGTTAACTTTGTTCTTTTTAAAATAACTGAGAGCCGGTTGAGATCTATGTTTTTGTATTTTTGTCGAGAGGAAGGTGGAAACTATTTGTCAAGCCCCCCCTCTCCTTCTCCCTCTCCCCCTCCCCTCAGAAAATATCAGGGAAGTTTTGACTTATAAGTGTGGGATATATTGTGGGATACCGCATTGAATCATGCTTAAGAAAAACTAATTCAGTTTATTGCATTTCGCAAGATGTGCTCTTAAGTTCATCCACTTCACTTATATTTTTCATTTTTCCACATACATTTAGGGTAGGGTTGCTAATATTGTATTGTATTTAGGGTAGGGTTGCTAATCCTTATATTGTACTTTTAACATAACTTGTTATTTTTACAACCCACAAGAAATTTTTAACTTATTTTTTATCTTTGCTGAATGAAATTAAGTAGTCAACTGTTTGTTTTTTTGTCATCCAACTGCATTAAGGCCAGAGTAAGCTCTTGTTGGTTTGTTATTGGAGATTTCTTATTTTAGGTTTTTGTGGTTAAGCGTACTTCACTAAAAAAAGCAGAAGATATGATTTATTCAGTGTATTTATGTTAAAGCATAATTTATCTAAATTCAAAATAAATACCTAGAATTTAAAATACCTTACTTTTAGTTGTCAAATTTTTTAATTAACTGAATGTCAGATTAGTTGCGTAAATTGTACCTCAAGTCATATCCTAAATTGCAACCATTCTGACCGCTAAAAAACGCGTGTAAAGTTTAACAAATACCTTTTGAGATTCCAATTAGAGAAATATCCATACTTACAATACGAACTTCACCACTTAAACAAAAAAAGAAAAATTTCAGTATTACTCTTGTATTGACAAGTAGTCCTTAAAAAGGTGCATTCTCTACTTCAGTTTTACCAATATGTCAAGGCTGGTGTCATGTTGACTGTGCAGGTGTTAATCAAAAATAGACACAATATATCTGAAGCTTTTGCCAAAAATAAAGTTTTTATGTATTTTATTTTACAATACTTAGTGTGGTTGTTTTTAAAACAGATATAGTATATATTGTTTTACATTATTTAGTATAACTTTAATACCTACCTTCCTCCTCTATTCTAATCTTAGCTAACCCATTGGTAAACATACAATTTAAATAAAAATTGTACCATATGTGGTGATACCTGTTTTCGGCATTTTCCAGAAGAAAAAAAAATTCAAGTTGCATAGAGTTTATTAAATAAAAAACTTCATTTCATTATATTATGGGGAGTTAGGTGTTATGTTATGTTATATCAGAATATTTCCAATTGCTGATTTTATAAAAACCAATCGTTTTAATCAGTTCTTTTAATCCCTTAAATCTAAAATAAAATATTTGCAAAGTTGTAAAGTAACTGAAATCAAGAAAGTGTTACAATATTGGATTGCAATGGTACAATTAAGGATCTAGTTTCCTTAATTGTACTCTTAGCACTATTTTTTAGTTTGATTCTTCGAGACTTAACGCTTTTAAATTTTTAGTTTTTTTAACATCTTTACAACAAACAACCCCTAAATTATGAAATTCAATTGAAAATCCATGTTTTCACTCAGTAGATTAGCTACATTTTTTAGTTTTGTCTTAGGCGGTACAATATTGGCAACCTTACCCTAATTCTAGTAATTCTATGATTTTTGATTATCTTGATTGGTATTTCAAATCACAATTTTGTCAGTTCTTTTTTAAGCATTTTTTGACTAGTGATTTGCTTTTTTGTTAGTTTATAATCCATCCAGGTCAATAAATTTTCGATCGGGTTTAATTCAGGTGATCATGCTGGTCAAGTCATGATTCGAATATCACTTTCAACGAAATAATTGACGATTGAATGCACTGTATGACATTGGGCATTGTTTTGTTAAAATAACCAGTTTTGATCAGCCTGGAATAAATCGCGGTAAGGGATGAGCAAGTTTTCTAAAATGTTAGATACCCACTCAGGTTCAATCTTTCTTCGTATATTTTAAGACGGACAAAGCTCTTGCTTTTCTGTTTATAATTCCGAAATTTTAAAGCTAATTATTTTCCACTGATCCGCTGAACACAAGCTTAAATGCTCCTTGCACCATTTTTTCGTTTTTGGTGATAAATTAATGTCAATATAGGCTTTCTTACAGCATTAAACGAATTTAATATTATTTTGCGTAATAACTTACTTATTGTCGTACGACTAAATGTTTTGTCTACAAGCGAACTATTGATGCACTCAAAGATGATACTCCTGCTTTTGGGTTGCGTCTGCTTAGCATGTCAAGAATGTTTTTATCACGAACTGACAGATTTTTTGGACGCCCAATACGAGGTTTCTCATTGACACCACCAGACGATAAGTAATTTTTTATTGTTGCGCGAACGCTGAATTCAGAGATATCTAAGGGTCTGCCGACTTGTCGATTGCTCATTTTCGTTTTATGCATGCTAATGACTTCCCATTTGGTATTTAATTAGACAGATCGTGAAAATATGATCTTTTGACTAAGTTTTATCAGTTGAAAATTTCTGAAGGTTTGGAATAAAATCGAAGGCGCAGTCTTTTTGCAATGTAAAATAAAAATAAGGATGTAAATACAATACCCTAACGCTAGCAGGCTGTTGAGTGATGAAAATGCAAAAGAACAGCAAGAAAAAATATATCAATTAACAAGAGTTAAGAGTTTTCCTATCAAAGTGCGTTTAAACTTTATTTCACAAAATTGAAAGGGTTTAATTGCTCCGTTAATTTTCTCATCCCCCTCCACCTCCTTAATGATATCTTTTCAATTTTTTCTTTTCTAAATTGTAAAATTGAATCGATGTATACAAAAACGTTCTAAGTCATTAAATAGTTTTTATGACTTAGAACGTTTTTGTATACATCGATTCAATTAAACCATTTGTATAAATAAACATAAAAATGCGGACCATATCTCATCAATTTTCCGGGTTATCATTTCTTGAAAGAGTTATATGCGTTAAAAAAAGAAGTACGTTTAAGCTTTCTGTACAAGATGTATATTTAATGTGTGTATTATAGTGTGGGGTCCGAATAGTTATCCGGGTTTGGAGAGGAGGAGGCTAACACGGCACTAATAATAACAGTAATCATTAAAGACCATGAACAAGAGAGAAATTTTATTTTGTCTTATCTTTTGTATCTATTTTTTTGTATCTACTTTATTGTATCTAACTTTTGTATTTATTTTTTTCATCAAGTCTTATTGTGTATAATACTTTTTTTTTCATATTTTTTAATGTAAATATAGTTGGTAGTTTGGTCCATAAAAAATTTCAGCTTTTTAGATTTTCAAAAAAATGAATTTCAAAAACCTTAGTTTAAAAAGTCGCGTGGAGTCGTATAAGGGTTAAATAATTTTTATAAATCTTAGATATTTTCACTGATTTTCTTCCATCTAACAACAGAATTTAACTTGAATCAATAAACGATAGAAGTTAACAACTTGCGTTTTAACTTTAAATTACTAGCAAACAAGTGCTTAATTATTGTAATTATGCGTCCCAAAATTAGGAGTGAGGGGGAAGGAGGAAATAAATTAGGAGTGAGGGGGAAGGAGGAAGCATTACCTATACTTGCGATCCCATTGACAAAATAAGATGTGGACTCCTAAAAAACTCTTTTGCAAAGGCTGAATAAAATGAAGAGGTGAGAAAGGGGGGATGCGCCCCTTCTTGTACGAGGCCTAAGAGTTTTCACTAAAAGTAGATGCAATGTATGAAAAAGTGATTACTTCAACAAATACAATTTAGCTGTCGAAAGACCAAAACAGGCTAAAGATGTCAATGTGCAAGTACATTTTGGACTTTTTCAAGTACAACTGGGAAATGAAATATTTTGTTGAAAGGAACATGATTGCAACGAGACATCATCAATTGGCCTACCAGTTATTGATGTATCCTGCGAGTTCCAATTTGTATAGATCTCAATCAGAAAAATAGTAGGTGTATACACCCTCACAATCCTGCTCAGGATTTTCTACAAAATGCATCCAAATATTTAAGAACATTAAATGATATAGAAAGATATCAGCTACTGATATTTGAGCAAGAGAGTTTTCAAATGCTGGCTTTACACATGTCTTTAGTGTTGCTAGAAGAAAGAAAGGATATTTAAGCAAGAGAGTTTTCAAATGCTGGCTTTACACATGTTTTTAGTGGAAGAAAGAAAGGAAACAGATTAAATCAAAGACGTCAGCTTCAAGATGAGAAATGTTTCTGTTTTGTTATTAATGAGCTATTTCATTTATATTTCAAATTGAAAGTAGTAGTAGTAGTAGTAGTAGTAGCAGTAGTAGTAGTAGTAGTAGTAGCAGTAGTAGTAGTAGTAGTAGTAGTAGTAGTAGTAGTAGTAGTAGTAGTAGTAGTAGTAGTAGTAGTAGTAGTAGTAGTAGTAGTAGTAGTAGTAGCAGTAGTAGTAGTAGTAGGAGGAGGAGGAGGGGGAGGAGGAGGAGGAGGAGGAGGAGGAGTAGGAAGAAGAAGGGGAGGTGCTTTTGTGTACTCTTTTAATTAGGATTATTTTCAAGCGTATCCTTATTAAAAATATGATAAGGATATGCTTGAATATAATCCTTGACAAACTATTTTTCACGAGCTAATCTTGCTGTAAGAACTGACAGACACATAAATTGCAATTAAAGAACAGGCTTAATTCTGAAGTATTACCTATGATTGCTGAAGGTGTTCCATTTTTTAGGCAAAGAAAAGGGTGGCAAGGTCACCAACAGGACAAGATTGATTTTGAATATCCTGCAATAGAAAGTAATGAAATTTCATTACTATTTTATGAAAAAAAAGTAGAATATTGCATGTGCAAATGAGATCTAGGTCTAAAAAATGCACAGCAAGCATGTAAAAAAATTTAAAATGAAATTTTTAGATTTTACTTTTGTAGCTGATAAAAGATTACTTCAAATGGTAAAGAATTATTATTTCCAGAGTATTAAGGATGCTGTTTACCCAGTTCGGCGTCACAATTCTTGAGCAGTACCCATGCCTTAATAAGCTACCCGCCTGCAGATATTTATCACACTGGGAACTGGGATTTAGAACTTCATAGTTTTGCAATTGGATTAAGATTCACGTTTATTAAAAGCTTCAAACTGTTGTTATGTTATGGTTTTATTTCTTAAAGAGCTTTTTTGAACACATCAGTCCTTTAGCTGAATGTTTACAAAGTATACTTAAAGTGGTGCACTTTGGTTTCATAATTATAAGTTCCAGCAAGACCAAAAACAACTCATTTCTAAAATTTCCTTAAAATTCCATTTTCTATTGTCCGATCTGAGCTTCTTTTCATCAAATTGTCGAGCAGCTAGAAATGAGCATCAGGAGCGCTCCTATCAAAACGTTGCAGCTATTGAAAAAAGATCTCAAGATAATAGGTGCTCATCCATCCTTGCAAATACTGCTGGACAATTGTAAGGTTTACCTTAGTTACAAAAGAAAACTCAAGAGAAACGGAGGGGATATAAACTAAATTTTTTGATTGTTATAAATTTGTTTTTTTAATTTCAGGCGCGGATCTAAGGGGTGGCCATTAAGGGAAATGCCATATAGTTTAAAGTCCTACTGATTTGTTAGAAAATGCATCTGATATTTATTAAAGATCTTTTAGAATTTTTGGGATTAATATGGAAATATTTTAGGGATATACTAAGTTATTGAAAAGAATTTGAAAATATTTTGTATGAATTGCGTAACATTTTTTCGTCAAACGACTGATTTAAGTTTGTTAGCCATATAGCTTAAATTTAACGGCAGCCACGTTAGTTTTGGGTTTTTTCGCTTAAGAAATATCCCTAAAATTAAATTTGTCAGCCGTAATTTACGGATTTGGTTATAGAGATTCCTCCCATGGCTACAACGGTTCTTATTATACGTCACAGACATTTTATTCAATCAATAAATGCTGTGAAAAAAATATTTAAATTCAATCTTTTATCAAAATTTCAACAGTGAAAATAAAATTTGGCCACAAAGTTACAAATCCCTAGATCCGTCCCTGAATTTTGTATTTCTTGATAAACATGTACGAAAGATTGTTTCATGTATTTATTGTTTCCAATATAATTTAATTTTACCTAAATTATGCGGTTTTATAAATACGTATTATGGTTTTGAGCATTGTTTACTCATTACTTTTAGTTAGAAATTTTAAGGAAAACTCTTTTTTATATAGGTTTTTTTGTTAATTATAATGCTTTGCAATGTTTGAGATTTCATGGGTCATACAACCACCAAATTCAGAGTAAAAGAAACTATTGTAAGTGTTTTTTGGGAAGATAAATTCATCTCGAGTTTTTTTTAAAGTAGTTAGAAATTTAGGAAATATATTGTGTTTATCTGTGGTGATCATATATAGATAATCATATATAGATAATCATAGAGGTACCAAAAGTTAATTTTTACCAGTAGATAGTTCTGGTTTTCTGTCTAATGCTAAAGATTTCTTGTTTCTCTGTTTATGATTACGGTATGTAAAAAGTTGAGAGATCAAGAGGATGCTCATTTCTCCAGCCAAACCAGACCTAAATGAAAATCTTACATGATGATTGGTAGTATTTACCTTTCTTTTGGAGAATTCTAGTTAATATATCGTTTCTAATACTTCAAAAAAAAAGCCTTTCATATTTTTCTTTTTATTATAGTTTAATAACATAATTACATAAAAATATTATGTGACAAAACTTAAATACTCTTGTGTACAAAAAGCTAAAGTTACATAAATAGTGAAAATAATTTGTATCGAAAAAGGCAGTGTTTATATGCAAAAGTTAAAAAACAATCTTTCCTGCTGGAAACGAGTTTGCTTTGTGTGCGGAAAATAGATGAAAGAATGCTGCATGAAAACAATGATAAGTTAGTGTTGCGTATAAGGATGCTAATAATATGCAAATATGAAAATACACACTAGCAAAATATTGAAATATAAAGTGCAAATGTGAAAATAACAATGCAGATGTAATAGAAGATACAGATATAATATTGTGTGCAGGTGCAAGACTATGTCTCATACATAACCTTAAAAATATATATGAATTTATATATAAAAATATATAGCGATGTGTGAAAATAAAAAATAAAAAATTAAGTGTAAAATGTAAAAATTGTTCCTTGCAAATGTAAATTTGTAATGTTGCGAGCAAAATTCAAAATTTAGTATTGCATCTTAGTTGTCAAATGTGATGGTGCATCTAAAATATCAAAATATAATATTCCGTGAAAATTAAAATTCACTAGTAAAAAATGTGAAAATGCAATAGCTGTATGCAAATATAAATATTTAATGCGGTGTGCAAAATGAAATATTATATTTGCGTGAAGAAATGAAATAAATTTTGTGTGCTATATATCAGAATGAGTGCAAAAAAAATGTGACATCCCAAAAGTGAAAATACGATGTGTCGAAATATGAAATTACATCGGTTAAAAAAAGCTAAAATATTTAGTTAGCAATCATTCAAATATATAGATAGCTGAATTGCAAAATATGCAAACACATTGCTTGCAAAGTGAAACTATACTTGATATATAGATAGACTACATTTGTAAAAATTAAATATAGTCTATCTATATATCAAATATAGATAAGCTATGTTTGATACGATGTATATATGATATATTTGACACGATGTATATATGATATATTTGACACGATGTATATATGATACATAAAACTAAAATAATCGCAGTTATACAAAATTATGATCAATTAGTTTAAATTTTGAAAAGCGTTAATCAACATAATACAATTTGTTGCTGGTGTGATGATGATATATGTTAAGCACGTCGGTCTTATTTTCTAATCGATTTAGTGAAATATTGCCCATCATACAGGCAGGCGTTAATTGCTTCGTTAAACTTTAACCCAGATGGGCAAGTGATGCATCCCATCGTTGTTCCTTTCCAGCAAGCGATGTACAGGTACGGGTTTCCAGCACCATTATTTGATATTTTATCAGCGATATTACCGGAAAAATTTGGTCCTTTACTAAGACAGACATCAGGGCAAGCATAAGTACTTGTAGGAGCCCAGGACTGAGTTGTGTGGCACGATGCTAAACGAAATTTATATTTATTGAGGAAACCCTATTATTTAATTGATTAATTACAAATATTTGCTTATATTACTCAAAGTTTACACTTACTTTGTCCTGGATATAAGCATTGGTTGCAAACTTGGTTAAAGATTAAGTTCTGTGGCCAGCATGACTGGCAGCTTGCTTTTCCGTTTAAACATTGAACGAAATAGTTTGGAAAAGATTGGATGTTATAGTTTCCATCAACTTTTCCAGCGCACAAATATTGAGGACCTAAAAAAAAATCAAAATTTTTATTAAGCGTCTTAAAATAGTTGTTTTAAGAATAACAAATGCACATCAGAAGATCTGTTTTACGAATAATAAGAAGTAGATTTGGCGAAAAGTATGATTTAAAAAACTTGTAATTACAACACAAAGTTCTGTATTTTAGTAAGAACTTATAAAAAAAAAGATGGATTTTACGTTTATTGAAAATTAGTCATCAACTTATACCTCATTATAAATTAGGCATCAACTTGGAACTTATAATAAATTACCTATCAACTTATATCAAACAAATGGGACAAAAGAAAAACTCACATTCAATTGTCACAGGGGTTGGTCCAGTTAGAGTGGTTTGTTCCAAACCTTGCGTTGCTAAAATTTAAATTAATCGATAAAACGAGCTATATATAAATTGTGTATATTACAGTGTAAAAGCCAAATATAATTAATCTGATTTCAAAAATTATACCTCAAGTGTCATTCAAAAATTGGCATTAATATCCGAAATTAATAAAAGAAAAGAAAAATTGTTGGAAGGAAAGAAATGTATAATTGAGGATAAAAAGTTAAAAAAAAAAAAAAAAGCTACAAGTTTAACTTAATAAATCACTTAAACAGTTCTTTCTTTAAATAATTGTTTTGTTAATATTATTTTGAATAAATATTATTTCAAATTATCATTTTAGAAAAAAATCAAGTTTAAGACATTTAGCAAAAACTGCTTTTATTTTTTAAAAAAATGTTGAAAATAAAAATGTTGAAAATAAATCATAAGACCTAAAAATGTTGAAAATAAATCATAAGATAAAATCCCTAACAAGAGATTGCGCAACAAAACGTAAATGAAATCCAGTTTATCATTTCGCCAAACTTGATTTTTCCATTTTGCTACCAAAGAAACTGAGCTACTAAAGAAAATCAATACGACCGAAAATGCGCCCTACTGATCACGTGCATTGCCATTTCCTTTGTGCTCATACAAAGCTATACCTCGTGTTGGTGCGAGCGAAAAAGAGATTAACCTTAACGTTGCCACCACGTGTCTACAAATGGCGATAGTGTGAGGGTATCATTAAACTATATATAAAGAAAACATTTTGGTATTTTCAAAAAATATTTTCTCTTGCAGGTAAAATATTTTCAGTAATTGTTGTACTAGATCTCGGTCTACCGGCAATTTTTTAAAACACTGTATTTGGCGGAGGAACTTAAATGCGATTTTAAAAAAAAGGGGAGTTTTAACAACCACTTTCATGAAGAACTGATGACATCAATACCGTTAATTGAAAATTGAAAAACACTAAAAACAAAGAAAATAAATAATTAATAATTTTTAATTGTACTAAAAATTTTGTTTAATGGCGTTTCTTGCTTAAATTTAACTTTTCATTCTTATTTTAGTTTTCCGGATATTAATGTCAAAGTAAGGATGACAACGGTGAATTGTTACCTTTTTTTTTTTTTCCTTTATCATTTACAATGGTAAAAATAATTTCTTACCAAAAACCAAATGGAAGTATGCATTACCAGCAAAAAGTATAACTACAATAAACGTCTTCATTTTGTTGTTAGGTAATCGTAAAGATGCACAAATCTAAAGAGCTTATAAACTGTTTTGTAGAATGCTTCGAACTGATACAATATATTCACTAAAGCAGTTTTTAAATACTTTGTTATGTAATATTCTGATTATATCGTCGTAAATGAAGTGTCAGTCTTGTTAATGTCTGTAATATATGTAATCGTATAACAAGGTATTAAAAGCTTCAAAACAAACAATTGAGTCCATTCAATTTCTAAAAAAAATAGTTTCATAAGTTGCACGTGACAGAAAGTGTTCTTTAAACCAACAAGTTTTCTTTCTTTTTAACAAATTGTTTCCTTTTGTTTTTATTGATTGTTGATGTTTAGAACAATAACGTTAAGGATGTGTTTTGAACTATTATCCAAAATAAGATTTGCACTGGTATAATGCCGAATGAAACAATGGTACAATGCCGAATGAATTTAACTATTTAGTTGTGGTTTATGGTATAAACTGTTATGGTGATAAAGATGACAGAACAATAATTTTAAGTTATGAACTCAGTCTCTGGTAATTATCTGTTGTGGAATTAAAGTAGCTTATTAAAAAAAAGTGGCTGGGCCTCCTTGCAATAATTTTCTTTTTTTAAATCACGGACTATATTTAAATATAGTTTTCGCTTGTTATCTGTATCTATACAATATTCTGGTACTATAAATCGCATCACAAGTTATAATTATCTTTATTGTATTTAGCACTTGCCATAATTATCTATTGTTATCTATTGTTATATTTAGCACTTGCTGTCGATGTCAATTTCCGTTGATATTTAGGTGACGTAAAACTTATTTTTTGATAGTAAAAATAGTTTAAATTATCTTTATGACTCCCGATAAACAATTAGTAAATACGGGATACTTGTCTCGTGCTAGCCACCAGGTTGGCTCTCTACTAATTGGTACGCATTTGAGCCCCTCTGTAAAGTGGTATGCCTTGGCTCGCAAATTATAAAAAGTACCAAGTATCTTAACAAAGTTGATTAGGTTAAAGACTTTTCAAAGGTCAATTACAGCAAGAATTTTTTCAAGTTTTTATGATAAAAAAAAAGTATCAATCAGATTCCGTTGCGAGTTTAAAACTAATTATTTTTCTTTTGAATTTTGATTTGGGTTGTTACAAGAACTATTTGAGTTTGGTTTTTGTTTCCGTTTTAAAAACGTTTTTTAACCTTATCAGGGTTTCTGATATGAGTTCTTATATTTACACTCTAAAAAAAAATCCGTTGTATACAACGAATTGGGTAACAGATCAATCCGTCGCTATTGCACCAACGGCTTTTCCGTTAAGTTAACGGATTAAAGTTTTAACGGATTGAAGTCCGTTGATATTTTTCCGATTAAACAATCTTTTTAAATAAAGGAGTTATTACTTTAGTGCATCAAATTATCCGCTGTTTTTATTTAGTTAAAATAACGTTATTGTAGGGAATAATCAGTTAAAATCACTCCATTATAATTAAAGAAGAATTAAGCCACATAGTATTGTAACTTGATAACAAAGTAATCCTTACATTTTTTAAAATATGGATTATTTCATTATGATATTCTTAATACATATTGATTCTTACCATTATAAATGTAATAATTACCACCCATCTGATACAAGCAGTACTAATTATACAAACTACCATGGTTGGGAGAAATATAGTGCTCAATTTGTTAGCAAGCTTCAAAAACTCTTTAACTGGACATTGAAAACTAATCAAATATTTGTAATAATGTAATTCAGTACACAAACTTTTAATTACAATCAAAATAGTTTTTAAATATATTTTTAATAGTCATTATATTTGAGGTTATAAAACATCTGTATAAAACACACACACCCATATACACAATAGATGTTTAAACTAAACCAATTGTTAACAAACTAGGTTTTAGGTTTTAACGCTGCTGTTCTTAGTACATGTTTCACGCTTCAATTCCAGCAACGTGTTGTCAATTCCTAAAGGTAAATATAACATAAAATACAATAAAGAAAATATGGAACCTAAATTATATAAATAGTATGAAATGAAAATAAAATTTTACAAAGTACCTTTAACAAATATTGCTATTGCTAATTCCTGATTTATAAACTGATAATAGAAATTTTTTTATTTTTTTTATTTCCGATACCATTTTCTAAAGATAAAGTTCGATGCAACAACTAAATAATATCTTTAATAAAAATGTGTAAAAAAAGATAATCTTACCTGATAACTGAAATGTTCTATAATTTCCACATACTTCAAAACCTGTCAGGAAAAAAGTAAAAAAAAGGTCTTCAACTTAAATAACGATAAATTAAAACAAAAATAAATAACCTCACCAAAAGAGATGCAAATAACAATATCAGAATTTCAATTTGATACCACATCCCTCGTGTCTAAGTAGTAAATTCTAAACGAATATAAACAAGGCATACATAAACTTAGTTGTACCTAACCAAAATAAATATCCCCATCAAAAGAAATGCAAATCAAAATCTAATTTTTAATTTTACAACTAATTTAAACTTACAGCGTGATATTGCATACCATGTGTCTAAAATAGCAAATTGTAAGGATATAAACAAGCCATATAAAGATAATTGTGTAACTCACCATTTAGTTTACACTAAAACTGTGTAACTACAAAAAAGCTGGCAAATTAAACTTATTGCAACAAACCTTTTATCTACAATGTAAATGTGATTTAAAGATCCTGTAAACAAAAAATATTGTTAACAACTCATTTTTTAAAATATTTGTCTGATGTAACTGACAAATTTATTTAAAAAAAAATACAATAACAAGGAACAGATAACTGTAATACTTGAACATGATTAAGCCATTGTAAGCTGATGTCCATGTAAGTCCTTAACTTGCTTAAACTACATATTAAAGCTAAAAACATATAAGATAATAATACAAATATTAAAAATTATAACACATCTATATATTTTTTTATAGTTAAATGATTATAAAAAAAACAATTCAAAACTTTATTATTTTTTATGTAAAGTACTTCAATATGCTGACAAATAAAACTCTAACAAACAAGATTTAAAAAATAATTTATCAAAAGAATATCTTTTTATTTTTTATTTTTAAAAATTTATATATATATATATATATATATATATATATATATATATATATATATATATATATATATATATATATATATATATATCAATATATTTTGTGTTAAGGATATTACAAAAAGCACAGGTCATTGCAAATAGTAATTCACTAATAAAACGCAATGACCTAAATAATATAAAGAAAAGAGAAGAGAAAAACATAAGAAAGAAACTAGTCACATAGCAAAAATTTATAAGTAACACTTATAAAACAGACTTTTAAAAGAGTTAAAATATAGGTCAAATAGCTATTATAATGTATTCACATATACATACATATATACACATATATACAAATAAGAAATTATAATATGTACATAAACATAAAGAAAAAAGTTGTAGAGGTAAAGAATGAAGTTAAGCGTAACTTTTTTGGTAAAAATGATGGAGTGACGTTAAGAACAGATTCTTGGATCTAAGGATAAAATCTGTTTTTAGGGTGTACGAAAGGGTGTTCCAAGAAAGGATACCCTGATATGTAATGGAATTTATTCCATGTTTAGTTGTCTGTTTATATATATATATATATATATATATATATATATATATATATATATATATATATATATATATATATATATATACATATATACATATATACATATATACATATATACATATATACATATATACATATATATACACACACACACACACACACACACACACACACACACACACACACACACACACACATATATATATATAGACACACACACACACACACACACACACACACACACACACACACACACACACACACATATATATACATACATACACTTGAACAAAATAAAATGAAACTAACTAGTGGTAGTTGAACTTGCAGCTTGATCTCATCAGGAATTATTGTTGACTGCTGGCTTTCATAATGTTTTCTTAACTTTATGAAACTAATGAAAACTCTATTGCATTTATAAAAAGTGCATTTGACTTCATGTAAATTTCGAAAATGAGAAAAAAAGGATATGTAATGATGAAAAATATAATCTACAGAGGAAGCACTTCATAACTTTTTTCGGAAACCATTTAAAAAATTCTTTTTTTTTTCAACGGATTTTGTTATTTTATACGTTGAATTAATGGAATTTCGAAGACTACGTAATTTGTTAACTTTATTTCGTTAATTTTGTTGTTTTTGGAAACGAATTACTTCGTTAATTTAACGGAGACACGCAATCCGTTACTTTTTCTAACGGATTGTTTTTAGAGTGTAACAAGATTTTTAATATCCTTATAAGAAAATTGTTAAACAAAAGTTAATGATTATTCAAGAGAGTGTATAATATAACGCAATTTGTTATGCATTTTTCACAATAAATCATTAAAATTGGGGGAGAGGGAGGGGAGGAAAAAGTGCAATAGTATCTAAATATTTAATTACAACTAATTATTTACAAATTTCGGTGCTAACTTACAAGGTAAGTTTAATTATGATTTGATAAAGATACTAATCTTTACTGGATGCCAAGACTCTATGAGAATGTTTGCTGAAAGTGGGGGAAAGTTTGAAAATGTACCTCTCTTTAAAGAGAGTTTTAATGGTACCTCTAGTTTATGTGTGTGTAAACAAAAATATACTGATACAAATACAAGCGAAGCTCAGGTTAACGAACAAAGTCTTTTTCAGACAGCTATTGTTTCACTTATATTAACCATCAGGTAAAAAAGAGTATGGTTAAATAAGAAGTGCCTTAGTACACATTACTATAAATCCCTTTATAATTAGCTTCAAAACTACAAACCTGATAAAAGAAAAACCGCACCCCCTGAAATTTTGCTTTTGTTAATAATTTAATAACAAAACAAAACTTTTTTTTGTTAGTAATAGTTTTTGGTCAAACAAAAAGTATGAAAAGAACCATCAAAAATCAAACTCTGCAGGAGGTAAAAAGTTCATTAAGAAAAAGCTAATTTATTAAGCACTTTTTTTTACCTGGATTAAATGTGCCTGTATTTAAAAAGAAATAAATGAAATTCAAAGTATATGTACCTACTTTTACTATAGTTATATAAGAAATCTTTGTAAAAAAATACAGTTAGAGCTTGTTCAAGTAAATACAATTTTTTTTCAAAATAATAATTCAAAATGGCATACCAAAAAAAATATTCGAATGATCCCTACAAATTACTTCTTAAAGTGTTGCTTTATGTGCCTGTTGTAAGTTAAATGAATGTAAAGGTGCGGAAACCTGTGCTTTCTGCAAAAGAACAACTTAAAAACAGACATTAGCCATATCAAAGCAGATATAGTAGAAGCTGATGAGATTGAAGATGAAGTGCTTCTGTGTGTGTTCTGCAGAAGAACAATTTAAAGACAAAAACTTTAAAAATATCAAATATTTCTAATATTTTAAAAACTCATATTTTCATAAATTTTATTTATTCAGAAAAAAAAATTTAAAACTAAACATCTACAATGGAGAATCGAATTGACAAAAATTATCAGTTGCAGTTGTAGAATGCGAGTGACGATGATTATAACACCCAGCGAGTATTTAAAGAAAATTGTGGTTTCTATCAAAGAAATCTTTTAAAAAAACACCTTTGATGAAGTTGAGGAATCAGTTAGAGTGTTATAGATGAAGTTTAAGTGGTTTAATTGGAAAAAAGTGAGTTTATGGAAACAAGAACACATCTTCCATTTGAAGTATTCAGCAAACTTCCATCAATATTTAAACAGAAACTAAAAAATACTTGAAGTCATTCAGCACCTTCTCCTATGGTAGACCATATCTGAAAAAAACGGTTTAAATCAACAGACGGAATAGAGCACAATCGGAAGTTAAATCCATGACCATTTTTAATACCATGGTCAAATTAAAATCACACTTCCTGAAGATTGGTGCATGATTATGAATGATGGAAAAATTATTTTTGAAAATCCTGGTTCTTTTTCAACTAATGTCGACCAATGCGTTTTCAGTTTTTAAAAGAAATTTCGGAAATTTCATGAAACAAAAAACAGCATATAGAGTCACAAATCGATCCCACAAACATCCCACAACAGTTGACTTAGAATTCGGGCGACAACTTTCGGTGTTTCATAAATTAATTTTCACTATGATAAACGGTAAAGTGTTTAACATAATCACTGAGGCATCTTTTCAAACATGCTTCATTTGGAAAGCCAACTCAACTGAAATGAATAATAATAGACAACCTTGCGTTTGGACTTTCAATATACTTTTTGCATATTTAATACGTATTTATATTGAAAAAATGACAAATACGTTGAGGGAATGACGAAAAAGAATTTGACATCAGGAAGAGGAAAGCCCAAATGGAAATTCTTTCATATAGATAAGTGCGACCAGGAGGTGCGGGAACCAAAATTATGAACGATTTGCAGATAAAAACCAGACTAAACAAAAATTTAATGAAAAGGTGTTCAAAAATTTAATGAAAAGGAAATTCTTCAAGCCATGTCAAGTAAATACCAAATCAAGATCAAAGAATATGATTTGTATTTTACACTCGCATCTGTTTGTAAAATATTAATTCATGGTGCCTAAATTATTGCAAATATGAATATTCCTATGGAACAGCTATTAGAGGAGGCTCAGAATAAGCACTTGAATCAGTATTTGGAGTTTTACACAGAGAAACATCAAGACAAGACACAAATAAGGATCTCTGAAATCTGCTTCTTTCGTTTTCAGATCCCTGTACTTCCTCTCTTTCACGACCACCGCCAGTGATCAAATATGAACTTATAAATAAAGCTGCTTTAGGGTTGCCGATATTGTAACACCTAAGACGAAATTTAAAAATGTAGGCCATCAGTGGAAACATCGATATTCAATTGTATTTCTTAATTTAACGATTGTTTGTTGTAAAGAAGTTGAAAACTCAAAATTTAAAAGGCGTTAGATTTCGGAGAATCAAATAAAAAAAAACAAAACACTATTAGTTCAATTGAGGAAACTAGATCCGTAATTGTACCATTGTAATCCAATATTGTTTCATTTTCTTGATTTCAGATACTTCACAACTTTGCAAATGATTTTAGATTTAAGGGATTAAAAGAACTGATTAAGACGAATGGTTTTTGTAAAATCAGGAAATGGAAATATTCAGATACAACATAACACCTAACTGCCCATAATCTAATGAAAGAAAGTTTTTTATTTAATAAATTCTATGTAACTTTATTATTATTTTTTTTCTTTTGGAAAATGCTGAAAACAGGTATCACCAAATATGGTACAATTTTTATATAAATTGTATATTTACTAATGGGGTTGCTAGGATTGTAATAGAGGTAGGCAGGTATTAAAAACAATTATACTAAGTGATGTAAAATAATATATACCATATCTGGGTTTTAGCAACACTTATACTAAATGATGTAAAAACAAAATAGATAAAAAGTTGCATATATAGTTTCAGTTTTTGATTAACACCTGCACTGTCAACATGACACCAGCCTTGATAAGTGAGACATTTTATCAAATTCTTTTTTATACTTTTCACAAAGGTAACTAAACCAGTTTTCACTATGAAGAGATGGATCTGCATGCTTGAACATTTTTACACCATTCTCGTCCTTTTCTATCTTTTTAGTTGTTTTTGGTAAAGCTGTATTAGAGAATGCATCTTCATAAGGACTACTTGTTACCACAAGTGTTGTACTGGAATTTATCTTTTTTTGTTTGAGCAGTGAAGTTCACATTAAAGTATAGATACTTTTTTTATTGGAATCTTAACATAGAAAAAGGTAAAAATTGCTAAATTTGAAAAACCAAACCAACCAACCAAAAAAAAAAAATAAGTAAAACGGTTTATAAACAATAAGTAAAACGGTTTATAGCAAGAAAATAACTACTTACTGTTTGAAAAGTTTTTGGTTTTGTTGCTTACTTGAATTCATCTCTCCTCTGAGTAATTTAGAAGGTGCAATGTCTTCTTCCTGGAACACTGAATTGTCTACTAGCTATTTCCATACCAACAACCTTTGCACAAGCCTCTCCAAAAGGTTGAGACACTTGAAATTGAGTAATACATTTGCCTGGATGGTTTCACACCCATTTATTACAGCCAGTCTTACATTTAGAACTCAAAGCTTTGAAAAACGGTCTATCTAAAGCTTGTGTGTGATGACAAAGATAGCATTACTGTTCCATTATCTTGATCAATACTAATTGTTGATAATTACGATGACTGACAAAACTTAAAAACTTTATGGTGAAGTTTATTAATAGTTAAATTTGAATTTGAACAGTTATAAAATTGTGTTTCTATTATTTATCAATTGTGTTTCTCACTTTAAGGTCTTCGTCACACTAGCAAACTTTGGCAGCTAATTGTTTGGAAAAAAATTAAAGTTGTGAGTTTAATTTTTCTTGTAAGAATAATTAAGAATTAAAAGTATGAAAACTAAATTTTTTAACATAAAAAAAAATCGACAAAATTGAAAAACTCGATTAAAACTCGATTAAAACAAATATCAAATAACTTCATAAACTTGAAAGTCAAATTAATCAAGCTTTTGGAAACCAATTAAATTTTTTCTTTAAACTTTGCGAGTTCAAATATTTGATAGTCAAATAGTTCCAGTTTACTCGACTTTTTCAAATTTATTGAGTTTTAGACTCGAACTCGTATGCCCCAAGTTGTTATAGAATGAAGAAATGTTTTTGATTAAATTTAATGTAATCAATGTTTTGAAAAATGTGGTGATTGCGATTATATACTTGATGATTATATTTTAACTCTTGATGATTTGTGGGATTAAACAACCGTTGAAACTCATCCAAATAAAAAATCGCTTTCTTTATCAAAAAAAAGTTAGGTTTTTTGTGTACACTTACTGTTTATGCACAATGTGGTAAATGTGGATATATAGCTTTTTTAGTATTTGATAATGAGGATATTTTAAACAAGGCTTATTTCAGAAAATATGAAAATGATTACAGCGGTGAAGAAAAATATGGATTTTTAAAAATATGTAACTGGTATTTACTAAAATGTGAAATCATTAATTATATTGTAAAAAAAAATTTCAAAAAGAACAAGATTTGACTAAATATTTGTTTTTATTATCCACTTGATATTCTCCAGAAACGAAGAACTCTTTAACTGAAAAGGTGTTAGAAACACTAAAAAACCCCCAAAAAAAATCATAAAGAAAATTTTAATCAGTAGGGTGTCCCAGAAACACACTTTTTTTTTTTTCCAGGATACCTCTCAAGTTTTTCCCATTCTCTGAAGTACCCTAAGGCTAAAAATAAACGGAAAAAAAAAAACCTTTGTCAAAAAGTGATATCTGTAAAATTTAAAAATTACGATTTTTTAGAAATAAATGTCCATTATTTCAATGTTTGATAAATTTGTAGTGAAATTTTTCTGATGTTATATTTTGTTTTTAATAAACTTAATGATGATCCCCTAGTTTAACAATATTATTATTAGTATTAGTGTGATTAAATGTCAATTTAAGTCGTCTGTGGTCAATTAAAAAGGAAAATTTAATTACGCGCGATTTGATCATATGACACGTTTTAGAGATATGTACTACATACAAGTTTACTTTTGTTGTCATGCTACATAATGTATTTTACACATAGCTAAAAATTAAAAAAAGATTCAATGAATAATATAATTGTTTAATGAATGATTGAATGAATAGATAAAATAAAGTGTGTTATATAATTTAATATTTAATAGTAATTTCTAAAATGGACCGTCATCGTAAGAAAGACAAGAATAAAGGAGAAAAGAGGAAGATACAGACTAATCCCAGAAGGCTACTGTTTCTTCTCAAGTATCCTATCAACCAGCTGCCCACGAACCAGCTCCCCAGCATTGGAAATGTGCTCAGATATATACAGTTTATCAAATCTTCCAAGGCTTTAAAGTTTAAATCTACAAAACCTTTTGTAGCTTGTCCTCAAAGTTTTCCAGGCAAAGACCTTATCTGCAAGGGTAGATCCTGTAAAGATCCCAACCATAAATGTGTTACTTCTCTTGTAATGGATGTGTGGAACAAGGCTGGTTTTGGAGAACTCATCATTTCTGGAGCTGCTGTCAGGTAAAAAAATTAAGTAATTTTTAATTATGTAAATAAACAAATAAGTAAATCAAAAAATAAACAAATAAATAATCAAATACCAATACAAATAATAAAAAATAACCAATATTTATGTAATTTATAAACTTCTTTTATGTGTAATCAGGGATAAGATTCTGAAGCTCCACATTAAGTATTGCAAAATAATCCATCTGAGAGATCTAAACTGGGATTCGAGCATTGGTAGATTCACTAAGATACAGGAAGAGTTCATTAAGGAGAGCAGCAAACTCCTCGATATATCTGTGGGGAAATTTGAGGAGAAGATCCAATCAGATCGACTTCGTTCCCAGAAGGCCAAGGCAGAGGACATCCAGTTTTTTTTAGATCAAAAAGAAGATAGAAAAATGTATATAACTACAGAGGTAGACAAAGAATTTGAAAAAGCTGTTAAAAACAGACAGGATCGGTGGCAGAGAATGAAGAATATGAAGATTACAGAAGTGAAAAAAAGACAAAAAACAAGGGAACTAGTTCTAAGTGAACTTGAGGCTTCCTTTGAATCTGATGCTGGTTCTTCTGCATCCGAGTCAGAAGCTGTAATTTCCACAGATGAAGATTCAGTCAATGAATTACTCCAAAACTCTGATTCTACAGTAAAAGGCAAGGTAAATAAAAGATTGTAATAAAATGTAAAGTTGGTTGTACAAATTTTGAGTAAACTTAATCAAACTGAATTCAATTAGATTAGAAATATCATAGCTGTTTATTATGTAGATAATGATAAGTATCAGTTCTGAGGATCTGGTGGATTGTACTTCTGAAGTATCTGCTCGATACAGGGTCGGGATTCGACCTCAAACCGCACTCATTGCAGCAATCTGCAATAAAGCAGGCGTGAATCTTGAGGATGTGCCCATCTCCAGAAGCTCTGTTCATCGAAAGAGATTCAAGAAGATTAAAGATCTAGGTAAGAGTAAATAGTAGAATATAAAATTATTGAAAATAATGAAGGTCAAGTAAAACTAGGATAAATAAAGATTAAATTATATAGGTGATAAAGTTATTTTAATTACTAGGAGACAAGATAAGACAAGATATAATGGAAACCTTGAAGGGAAAGAGGCTTGTTATTGCCTCAACGAGCTGTTCCCTGGTCATTTTTGTGAAACCTTTTATCGCTCGTTCCTTGGCTTCACTTCGCAATTTTTTCAGAGATTTCTCTTTGACTTTTTTCTCTTTGACAGTTTTGCTTTCCATTTTTTTATTCTCAAGAAAACTGTTTAGCTCAAATTCAATTTTTTCGGTCTTGCTGATTTTTTTGGTTTTTCCGATTTTTTCGGACTCGCCGATTTTTCGCATTTTGTTTTCCATTTTTATTACATCAAGAAATTTTTTTTTCAAAATCAATTTTTTCAATTCTTTTTTTCTGAGAATTGAAAAAAATTTTTTTTTCATTTTTTGGACTTGGAGTTTTTTTCATTTTTTTGGACTTGGAGTTTTTTTTCTGTTTTCGAGTTTTTCCGAATTTAAAATCTCAATCTTGATCCCATCCTCCACTTTTCCATCTCGACGCTCCAAATATCCCCAGCCATGTCCAGTCTTTTTCATTGCTTCGTAAAGGGATCTGTATTCAACCACCTCACCTGTTTCGATGTTGGTCGTTTTCACAGACACAGGTTTTTTTCGAATTGAACCAAGCCTCTCGTATTTTGGGTCGATCGGTTTTTTCACATTTTCCGTTTTCACATTTTCTTTTTTCGGTCGACCCACCGGTCTGAACTCTTTAACACCTTCCAAAAGCAAATCTTTGCTCACAAGATTGTTCTCAACCGCAATCATCAGCAAAGTCAACAAATTGTTTGAGGTTTTTGAGACACCATTTTCTCTCAGCAAATTTTTCAGATAATTTTTCGTGATCCTCATGTTTTTTTTTGAAAAGAAAATTTTTTTTTTAAATCAATTTTTTGTCAAGAATCTCATGACGTCTAATAAACAGCGTTCATGTTGTTTCCGTCTGAAGAAAATTGGATCAATTTGTCGGAAATGATCACTGCGAAAATAACGGTGTTGTCTTGCACAGCCGTTCTGAATTTCAGGTTGACAACCAATTCAGCCGTTTCAGAAACAACTCTTTCCTTTTGCTTGCTGATGTCGACAAAAAACAACGGAAACAAATTTTTGTATTCAAGCAGAGTCAAACCTGATTGACAAACAAGCTCGTTTGTGCCATAATATTTTTCGTCAAAAGTGAACGCATCGGAATGAGCCATGACCATTTTCTTTTCTCCAAAATTCAAGTCGTAATTGTAGTTCGGATATTTGATCCCATTGACGGTCACGAAAAAATTGTTGACGTCACAATGATCGAACACGGCTGAATTTGCGGTTTGACTGGAACCTCTGTTTGTCTGAAGACCAAACACGATAAATCTCGGAACGCTTTTGTCTGTAATCCTTCCAAGGGTCCAAGTGAATTCTGTGAGACCCGCTGGAATGGCTTGCCTTTCAACTTTGTTTGCTTTGTAAGCAACTGGAACGGTGATTTTCTTTGACATCATGTTTAAAAATTCGGATTTTTTCAAAACATCAAGCTCAATCCTTGGCATGAAAAGTCGGAATTTTTTGATGTCGATCATTCCTGCAGCAACAGTTCCGGCTCTGTAAATGGCATCATCGTATTCTTTTTTTGTAAAGGTGATCGTGTGTCTGAATCCGTAAACGACTTTGTCATAAGTTTCGCAAAAACCAAAAATGTGCTTTAAAGGGATCCTGAACGAAAATGCGCCAATGGATGTGGTGTCTGCAAACAAGTGGTCTCTCCTGACGTTGAATCCTGTGGTTCCAGTTGCGTTTGAAGTATCTTTATACCACATTTGCTTCAAACCATCGGCAAGCTGAAAACCGAAAGGATATTTCAACAATCCAAGCATGGTTGTTCCCTGACCTGGATACATGACTCTTTCCACTTGCTGTCCCGATAAGTCGTAAGTGACGTCACTGAACAAATATATGATGGCGTTGTTCACCAAAGCAATGTTGTCTGCTGCTGCGTAAGCGGTTCCGTCTGCTTTTTTCAGAACCCCTACGACGAGGATGTAAGCCTCAGACGGAAGTGTCTGCACAGACTGGCAATCAAGCTCAAAAATCGATTGATCCTGAAGAATTCAAATCGAGATTCGTTGGAAGGTACTCGAAAAAATCGACTTTTTCAATGCCTGTATCGTAGACAGGCTTTTCTTCAATTATTAATCTGTCGGTGTTGATCATTTTTTTAAAATGAGAAAAAAAAAAAAAAATCACGCAATCAAAAGACCGCTCCCCATTTTAACAAGATCTTGGATTCTTACTGCGTTCTTTTTTGTCATTTTCTTTTTAATGGACGAACCAAACATTTTTTTGTGCAGCTCTTCCATCGGATTAACAGACTCATATTGCTTTGCCGCCTCGTTCAAAATCGTGTTGACTAATGGATTTGGCGTTCCTGTCTTGGCGTAAACTTTTTCAATCGCTTTTTTTCCTTTGTCGATGGCAACGTCTCTGGCGGTGGATATGGCCGAAGAGGCTAATTCTTTTCCGGCAGATCTGGCGGCTGTGATCGCTTCTCTTCCAATTTCGCTTGCTGCTGCTTTCCTCAATAAATGAAGAGACAACTTTGATGCGTTTGAAGCGATCATTCTCCTCAAAAAATTTTTAAACGTGTCAACGATCCCTCCTCCGATGACGTTCTTTTTCAAATATCTTCTGTTGTTCACAATGAGCATTTTTTTAAAAGAAATTTTTTTTTTCGTGTTTCACGACGAAATGTATTTTTGGATCGACCGATATTCCTCTTTGTTGATTTCCCCCTGCCTCAAAAGCTCATCACAAATGGCAACAGCTTCGTTTCTCGATGCGATATTTCCAGCATGACCAGCGGCGATGCTCAAACTGAGTCGTTGCACAAGAGCATTTGGATCGCTCGGAAGAATGATCACTCCATAACCTTTTTTTCCCCTCGTTTTTGTGTAATTTTTTTCCCAAATTTTTGAAACAATCTTTTCCCACTTTTCGCATCTCGAAGATTTTGGTGCGGTCGGTCTCCCTTCTCTCTCCATTGCATGCGTTTCAACCAGTATTTTTTCATAAATTTTCAAGTCCTCGTCTGTCACCTTTGACATATCAGGTTTTGATCTTGTGATCAACTCCCAAAAACCTAAAGTCCCCTCAAACTTTTCACCATCAATAACGACGTCGTTTTCATCGATGGTGATTTCTTTGTTCCCAATAAACATTTTTCCTCGTTCTTTTGCGTGAATTCCAAAAACTCTGTCTGCAGAAAATTTTTTGGCGGCGTATTTTGATAAATATTCCAATGCTGTGTTTCCAACATTCATTTTTCCAAACGTTTTTTCAGCACTATTCGAACTTTCAAAAGACCTCTCGCTTTCTGGAAAAGTCAAAGCCAATGGACTTCTGTCAAACTCTTTGTATGCGATGTTTTTCATCTCGTTTTTCACTTTTTCGTTGCTCTCGATCAACGGCTGAAAAAACTTGGACAGATCAATCTGATAATTCGCATCTGAAACGTTCCGGTTGAGGCTCTCATTGTAAAGCTTCTCCCGGTTGGCCATGTAATTTTTCACAATCTCATCTCTCTTTTTCGGGTCTTGAATTTTGAAGAATTCCATTTTTGAAATGCGCAGAAAAAAAACTTAAACACAAACGAGTTTGCGTTTTGCGTTTGCGTTCATTTTCCCTTTTTGTAAAGGTTGTTAAATGCTTGAATGGCTTCTTCTCTTCCTTTTTGGATCAACGACTCTTTGGTCAATTCGTCAATGCTGCTTTTTGCTTTTGTTCGGATTTCTTCGGCCATTGTTTTGAATTTTTGAAGCTCGCTGAGAACCAATTCGTATTCGGAATCGCTCACAAAACCGTCCATGAGCGATTTTGAAATGTGGTCGCCAATCGTGTTCAATTTTGACTCTGAAAGAACCTTTAATTTTTCGTGCTTTTCAGCCTTCAACAACATTTTCTTGTTTTGATGGTTTCCGAAAATGGACAAAGCACCCAATCCAATTGCAACCCCCTCGAATGCAATCGAAACTGGAGTGGCAACAACGGTTGACAAAAGCGCAATGCCTGTAATCCCCAAACCAATGCACAACGTTTGCAACCCATCGTCTGCGAAACGAATAATTTTTGCCACTCGATGGTACTTTTTGCTCAAAGCCATTCTTTTCACTTTTTCATCCTCCATTTCTTTTTGGATCTCACTGATCTTTTGAAGCCTGTAAGCGTCATCGGATGGTGCTGTTGGAAGAACTGGATAAATTTTTTCTGTGTTTTTCATTATCTCCATCTTTTTAACAAAGACAGATTTTTTTTTAATTCGAATCGATGTGATTAATTTTGCAAAGCTTTTCGCCTTTTTTTACAATGACGTCATTGGTGCTGTTGTTGCTCACATCCAAAATGACGTCATCCACAGACTCTGAAAAAATCACATCGATTTTGAAGAAGTTCAATTGGTCACTTATTTTGTTCATCAAAGTGACAACAGCGATGCCTCTGTCAAAACTCAACCCAACTGACAACGATATTGTCGTCAGAGAAAGAGCTGAAAATTTAATGTCCTTCTGAGCAAAAATTTCATGGTGACCTTTTACGTCATAACAATTTGGATGATCCAAATTTTTTTTTGCCACGACAATATTTTGCGATGTCTTTTTTTGCAGGTTTTTGATTGTCTCCACCAGGTTTTCAAGCTCTTTGATCCTGTCCACCAAATTTTCCAAATTTTTGGTCCGGTCCGACTCTTTGAATTTTTCCAACTCTTTTATCCTGTCATCCATGTGCTCCAAATACATTTTCGAGATGTCCAGGTTCGAGTTAACGTGCTTATCTGCTGAGGCGGCATTCTTATACATCTTGTGAGGGGCATGCATTTTTAATATGAAAAGAAAATGTTTTTAACTCATTTTTTTTTCATTTTTTTCGTGTTTTAACATCTCTTCGTCAGATTAAATTTTTTTCGTGTTTTCACATCTCTTCGTCAGATTCCATTTCTTCGTCAGATTCCATTTCTTCGTCAGATTCCATTTCACCCAAATCCAAATCGTTACCCATGATACTTTGAACTGAAGACGCATTTTTTGCAATGACCACTTCTGGAACTCTAACCTGAATGGACTCGATCTGCGCTCCAACAAAAACACCTTCGATTCTCAAAGAGGCGACGACGTCGCACTTTTTCCGAACATATTCCAAAGGACACACATTCACCAGCTCTTTCGCTTTCTTTTTTAAAAACAAAGAAGACACTTCAATTCCTTTCTCGTTTTTCTTTGTGAGCAATTTTCCGAAAAAAATGGGCGATGCATTCGGATTATCGGATTTCTTTTTGAAAATGGACAAGTCCTCTGTCATTATTTTCTTTGTTCTCCCTCCCTTTTTCAAAGTGGGAGTCATTTCCTTGACTTTTTCGCGAAGAAATTTTGATACCTTTTCGGTCACCTCGATAAACTTTTTTTCTTTTTCGCTCATTCCTTTTTTCTCGTCGAAACCGAGAAAGGACATCGAATATCCCTCCAGCTCTTTCGTTCCAAAATTGCGGTTCTCAAACACACCCAGAGAAAACAAAACGGGTGTCCTCAAAATGAAAGGTGCTTTCCCAGAGGGGTACTCATAAAAGAGCGGAATCTTTTGGTATTGAACGGGCCTGGTTGCGGAATAAACCTCTCCAACCGACAATTTGCACTCGTCAAAATTCTCAATCGTCACGAAATTCATCTTTTTTATATGGAAAGAAATTTTTTTTTAACTCGTTTTTTTCAAACGGATCAATTCGTCATTTTCAACCCATGAGTTGAACGAGTCTGGATATCCTTTCCATTTGACCAGTGATTTGCTTTTTGTTCTGCGAACGATTTTTTCAATCCTGAATATGCTCTGATCAGTCTTTTGCATCTCCTGCTCGTAAAAAGTTCCTTGAATGTCTTCACCGCTGGCGTCAGTGATTTTGTACGTGGGTGGATCCGTTCGCTGAACTTTGGACACTGTGAAAACCTCCTCGGTCCATCTCGGAGTGTACCCTTTTTCAAAATGAGTCTTCTTTTTTGTGATCCTCACTTGATCACCTATTGAAAATTTCGGCTCTGGTCTTTCTTTTGGCATCTTTCCATTCAGGTTCGTCCATACAATATTTTTGTTCTTTTCCTCGCTGGCTTCAATTGGTGTCATTTTGATGGACGAGTGCTTTGTGCTGTTGTAATTTTTCACCATTTCGTCCAAAACGTCAATGTATCGGTTGGTGCTGTTGGCTGAAAAATATTTTAACATTTTTTCTTTTATCGTTCTGTTCCATCGCTCGACGACACAGCTTTTTTCCTCGTTTTCAGTGGAATATAATTGAACACCCAGCGATCTCACGTGCTTGTTGTGAAATTCTTTTCCTTTGTCTACCCACATTTTGACACATTTTCTCTCACCAAAAATCTTTTTCAACGCTTTAGACACTTCAAGTCCGGTTTTGCTTTTCAACGGAACGATCCATCCATACTTTGAAAACACGTCGATCACCATGAGCAAATATTTGACACCATTGTTGAACTTTGAAAACGATTGCATGTCAACCAAATCAGCAGCCCATATTTCGTCGATGTCGTTCACAAACACTTTTCTTTTTTTAAAATGACGAATGACCGGTTTGTGAAGCTCCTCTGCAAGCTGATCCGTCCATTTCAGTGGAATTTTTTTTTTTTTTGCAGAGACACCCAATCCGAATTTGGCTTTGGCTTTGATGATGGGTGCGATAAGCTTTCTTTCGTTTATTTCTTTTTGAGTGGGGTTTGGAATGGAGTTCATTTCTTCAAGCATCATTTGATCCGCCAAATTTCTGCTTTGAACGTCGGTCAAATATTTATATGCCAAATCGTGATGATATGCCGCATTGTCCACTCTGTCTACCGGTTTGCTCCACTCCTGATACATGTCGGTGGATGTGAGCCTTTTGTCCAGGTTTGTGCCAGGTCCTGCAAAATTCATTCCTGGAATATGCATCTCTCCTGGAAATTTTGCCCACGGAAGCTTTATTTTTTTTGAAAAATTGTTGATCGATTCGACCAAGTCACCCCCTTTTGCCGTCGAAGAAACAAACTGGCATTAGGTTGTTCCACAAGAATCACATGTTCCTTTGATCATGTTTCTGTTGTTTTTTGAGACCTCGTTTCTCAAATGGATCGTTTCTGTTTTCCTTTTGCATTTGACACAATACATTTTTTTTTTCAAACAAAAAAAAAAATGGAAGTGACCGATTTGTCATGGAATATTGGGAAAAGCAAAAGAGACAACAACCCGCTTTTGCCGAGAAGCATTCGAGGAACCATCGTTGGAAAGTTCGGTTGCAGAAAAACAACGCTGCTTCTCAATTTGCTGCTCAAGCCTGGATGGCTGGATTATAACCACTTGCAGGTCTTTGGAAAATCTCTTTTCCAGCCAGAGTACAAAATACTCAAAAGCTCCTTCGAAAAAAATTTGCCAAAAAAGATCATCCTTGATTTGTTCAAGGTGCAAAACGAAATGGAAAAATTGAATTTAAACCCTGAATGTGTCATCAACGACCTTTCAAAAAATTTTTCCGAAACCGAGGACATGAATTGCCAATTTTTCGAAACGGCTGACGATGTTCCTGAACCTGAAGATCTTGATTCGTCCAAAAACAATTTGATGATCTTTGACGACCTTCAATTGACCAAACAAAACAAGTGCGAAAAATATTACATTCGAGGAAGACATTCCAACGTCGACTGCTTCTACCTCGCTCAAAATTATTTCATGCTCCCACGACAAACGATCAGAGAAAACACCAACTTTATTTGCCTCTTTCCTCAAGACTCAAAAAACGTTGATCACATTTATCGAGACCACGTTTCGAGTGACATGAAAAAAGATGAGTTTAAAAAGTTTTGCAGACATTGCTGGTCTGAACCTCACGGATTTGCGGTGATTGATTTGTCGTCAAAAAAGCACAATGGAAAATATCGAAGCGGATTCAACGATTTTTATTTTCCGAAAGAAGCAATATGAAAAATTTTTTCGCCCATTAAAAAAAAAATGTCAGGCATCATCATCGATGTGGATGGAACATCCAACATAATTCAAACAGAATTTTTGGACAAAATCGTCTTTGAAAAAGAAAAAAAATATGAGATGGCTTTTCTCGGTCTTGAGACGTACAACAGCTTTCCAAACATCACCAGCAAAAACAATTCTTTCAGGTACAGCATGACCAACGGTGCCCATAGGGAAAACGTCGTCATTCCAGAAGGAAGCTACGACATCATCGACATCAACAATTATTTGCAAAAAACCGTCTCTAACACAATCAAAAATTATGCGTCTCAGAGCTCAAGTTACGTCACCACAAACAAAATCAGTTACTCCCCCGAAAACATCAAAATTGGATCCAATTCAAACACTTTGAAATCAACCGTCAAACTTGGAGTAAATTATTTGATGGACCTGAACGTCGAAAACAGCATCGCCTCTCTTTTGGGCTTCACAAAAAGACAATTGGACTCCAATTCCGAATACGAGTCCGACGACATTGTCAGAATCACAAACGTCAACACGATCAGAATCGTCAACAACGTCATCGGGTCAGCATACATCAATGGTTCACAACTCAATTGCATTTACTCCTTTTACCCCTCTGTGGGTCCTGGATTCAAAATCATCGAAAGACCCACCCATTTGGTCTACCTCCCTGTCAAAGTACCAGAAATTTCCACGATGATCACACGCGTTGTCGATCAAGACGGAAATCTAATCGACTTTCGCGGAGAGGACATCACGATTCGTTATCACATTCGAGAAGTGAAATAATTTTTTCCGATATTAAAAAATGAGCAATTACATTCGTGTCAAATTAAATGTGTCTCAGGGACAGATCGACAAAATAAAAAAATCAGTCATTGAAGGAAAACCCGCGAGCATCCGCATTTCACATGAAAATCTTCACGGAAACGACATTTTGCTTTTAACAGAAAGACAACACAAAAAAATTTTTGACGCTCTCAATCGAGGAGTTGGAGTCACCATAAAAATGAGCAAAACTCAATTAGAACACAACGCAAAAGTTGAAGGAGGATTTCTTGGTGCTCTTTTGCCTTTATTGGGAAGGGTTGCAGCCAAAGCCGTCCCAGTTTTTGGAAAGGCCGCTTTGGGCGGTGTCGCCTCTTCTCTCGGTTCCAATATGATCGACAAAATTTTGGGAAGTGGAATAAAATCAGAAGGAGGGTTTCTTCCTTTTCTTTTACCTTTATTGGGAGCTCTTGCGCCAACTTTGATCGAAAAAATTGTCGGAAATGGTATTGGTTACCTCAAAAGCAATGGAAGAGGAATGAAAATTGCCACATACAAAGGAGACGGACTGTTTTTAACACCCTGGGTCACAGGAAGCTCAATCAAAGATGGATTATACTTCAAAAGAGACAGAAAATATGTTCCCATCTTGTCTTAATTTCTTCTCAGACCCATTCTCAAAAATCATTCAAAAAAAATTTTTTTTTCTTGACATAATAAAATGAACGGAAAAACGAGAATCTTGAGACATGACGACGGAAAAATCAGAAGCATAAAAACACTTGACCCCATTGAACACTTAAGGAGCAAAGGAGTTGGATGGCGCGAAATTGAAATTTGCAGATCAATTCTCGAAGAAAAACAAGAACAAGAGCATGAACAAAGAAAAAAAGAAATTTTTCGCGAACGATTTCAACACCTTTACACCCATTAATTTTTTCATGGATACTTTTCTCATGAAAAAACCTTTTACACACACACACCCCTCAATCACCAAAAAAATCAAAACGGGCACCAAAACATTTTCACACCCCATAAATCACCAAAAAAATCAAAACGGGAACCAAAACATTTTCACACCTCATAAATCACCAAAAAAATCAAAACGGGAACCAAAAATGGTTTTGTCCCAGAACTCTCCTTTTATAGTAGTAATGTGTATAAATATTTTTCTTTTATTGTTTCTAACTCATTAAACACATAGATATGTGATGAAATAAAATAGTGATAACGATTTTGAAGATGATCATTATGGTTATAAGCAACACTTTAAAATGACCAAATTGTTTAAATAATTTAAAACTATTATAATGATTAATCACTTTCATTGATGGCAGTTATAACGGCATCGTAGCAGTAATTATTTTTTTCATTACGTGGTTAATTTGGTTTACCGTTAATCGAATCGTGCGGTGTATTATCGTATTATATATCGTATATATCGTATATATACGTATCGCATTATATATTGTATTATATATATTACATATCGTATTGTTCGAATCGTTCGGTGCTTACATCATATTGCTAACAATATTTGATCGGAAAAGATTTCCAAAAAAATGCTCTCACCACAAGTTGCGTTTTCCCTGCTGTGAGAGTTTGCTTTTGTAAATAGACCAATTTACGAACGTCTCCATAGCAACAGCTATTAAATGATAGCGTGGACATCACCGTAAGTAATCTTAATTTAGACTTGTCTTTTAATATAAAAAGCTTGTAAAATATAGATAAAATGACTTCTTCGAAAATCTTTTCGAGCCGAAATATATTAAATCAAGAATGTAAATGAAAAAACAAGTAAAAAACTTCGAATTATTTAAATAATGCATAATCCGTATTATTCTTTGATCGCCATCGGATCAATACTCCTTTTAAAAATAAGGTGAGCATATTTTGAGCATGAAGCTCACGTGATTGCTTCGAATAAAAAACCTATAGAATTTTTCTTCCAAAACTTCCAAATTTCTTCTTCCAAATCAAAGCGAAATACAAGACACCAGTTAGTTGTCTGGTGCTCAGAATTTTCAGCGATACAATCGTGTAATATAATTAGCGCTCCACAAATTGACCGTAACTGAGGATTCTTTACAACGGGAAATTTTTTTTTTTACTTAACATTTTTACTTACAAAAATTCATACATTCATACTTACAAAAAATCAAAAGTATTTCAATGACCCTTTTCAATGGCTTCCGTAGTTTTAGTTTATTATTTTGTTAAGAAAATATTGTCATTATTTAATAAAGAAATCATTTAATTTCAGGATGTTTTATCAGATATGTTGGATATATCTGAAAACATGTACTCAAAGTTTATATACTTTCTTTATTTTCTCACCAAGTTGTAGTTGCTAAGTTTAATAAAAAATTGACAGAGTTGTGAACTTGAGACGTTAACTCGACTTGGACTCGAGTTAAAAGTTTAATGACTCAAAGTTTAATGACTCAAACTTCGATACCCCGAGTAGCCTTCAGGGTCTTGACAGTTACTGACTTTAGTACTCTGATAAATGATGTCTTTAACCATGGGTGCATAATACTGCGGCTTCATTGGAACTAATATCTGACAAACTTTAGGAATTTTTATCTTTTAAAAATGCATTCCATCCACTTTTAATTAACTTGATCATAAGAAACTTACATCAAGTACATGAAAAATGATAAACTTGTAAAAGTGTTTGTGCATATATAATAATCAACTTTACCCATGTTTAACATGACATGAAATGGGATGAAATTTAAATTAAAAATAAATTTTATCAGTTGAATAAGAAGTTAGGAACTTAAGACTTGACTTGGTTTTTTTTTTTCTTGACTTATTAAACAGGCCTAGCTTAACTTGGGGTTTGACAAACGTTTAAATGCTAAAACTTAACACTAACTTTTGACTTGAAAAGTAACTGCTTGGCCACAATTCTGACAATTGGAATCGATCAAGTTCATTACATTTTTACTTTAAAATTCAGTTTTGGCTAACGTTAACCAGATGGTGTTAAGTTTGTTAACTGAGAAACTTGTTAATTTCTAATGGCAAAGTAATACCGCAAAAATTTTCTCAATCATCTGGTGGTTTAAAAATACGCCACTTTCTATTTATTTTAATACCTCAGTCACTTATTCCTTTATAAGTTATACTTATTCCCAACAACGGTATCCGCGCTACGTACAGAATGCAAAAAATTTCTCAAAAGAACTCTCAGTGCCTCGGGTTTTTAATGTTTACTTGGCTACAAAATGGATCGTTGCTATGTAAATATGTACCTAAAAATACCAAAAGCTGTCCTTTAGAGATATATAGAAAAGTAGGTAAAAGAAGAAACATTTTTAATCATAAATACCATATACCAAATAAACCAAATACGAGGTGTCCAGAATTATATTTAAAGAAGTATATAACAAAATACTTAACTAGATTGCATTACAACTAATAAAAAAAAAAAAAAAAAAAAGGAAAGAAAAAAGAAAACAAAACAAAAAATTTACATACAACTTTCTGATTCCTAACTATTTAACAGTGTGTGTGTGTGTGTGTGTGTGTGTGTGTGTTTGTATGTGTGTGTATATATGTGTGTATATATATGTGTGTATATATATACATACATATATGTATATATATATATACATACATATATGTATATATATATATATGATTGTATGTATGTATGTATGTATAAAACAGTTATATATATATATATATATATATATATATATATATATATATATATATATATATATATATGTATATATATATGCATGTATGTATGTATATATAACATGGGATGATAAAATGGTATATTAAAATGGTACCAAGTGAAGCTCATTGTTTTAAAGTCATTTCTATTGGAAATCCAGAGACTGGAAAGTCTTGTCTGATAAAACGATTTTGTGAGAAACGTTTTGTAGCTAAGTATCTCCCAACAATTGGCGTTGACTTTGGTGTAACAACAGCTAAACTTGGTGAACATATCTTTAATGTTAATTTGTTTGATTTGTCTGGACATTCTGCATTTTATGAGGTGTGTTTGAGTTTTATTAGGAATGAAGAAGTTTAAACTCAAAAACTTGCTTTAAATTATTAGTTGTAGTTTTTTTTCCTTTTAAATAAAAGATTTCATATCTTATAGTGTATATAAAGTGGTATGTAAAGAAGAATTTTTCAGATTTTAAGGTTTTAATAGATGATATTTTAGATGGCTTAGTGGTATATTAAATCAATTTTGGAACTATTATTTAAAAAATCTTTATATAAAAAGATAAAAATCTGGTTTTTTGTAATATGGTTTAGGTTAGAAATGAGTTCTATAAAGATACACAAGCTGTGCTTTTAGTGTTTGATGTTACACAAAGTGAAACCTTCAATTCTTTAAATAAATGGCTAGAAGAAATTAAGCAACATATTAACGCAAAAGAATTCCA
Source organism: Hydra viridissima (assembly GCF_058129835.1). Classification (NCBI taxonomy): domain Eukaryota; kingdom Metazoa; phylum Cnidaria; class Hydrozoa; order Anthoathecata; family Hydridae; genus Hydra; species Hydra viridissima. The sequence continues at coordinate 2,459,135 of NW_028324306.1, forward strand.
GAATCTTATTTTATTGCTGTGCGGAAACAAGACTGATAAGAAAAAGCGACAAATTGAATGGGACCAGGCATGCACTTGGGCAGAGAAGAATGGCTGTTTCTATTTTGAAACTTCTGCACAATCAGGAGAGGGTGTTGATGAAGTTTTTCAAACAATTTTCAAATGTTCAGAAGATTTTGTGCATAAGAATGAACTAAAGTCATTGCCATCTGGTGAATCCTTTAGATATCTACTGTGGATAATTTTGAAAATATAAGAAATCTATAAAAATATAAGAAATCTATAAAAATATTTTTTTGTGTGTTGTTTTCTATATGTTCTTATTACCTGAAATATTTTTGTAGCCTGTAGCAAGGAGCAAATGGATGCCATAAAGGTATTAAAGTCCAGTAAAAATAATTATGAATGCCTTGGTTTAAAAAATGATGCTTCTGTAGAAGATATAAAAAAAGCTTATAAACGCTTGGCAAAGCTGCTTCACCCCGACAAGTGCAAACTTGCTGATAGTACAGATGCTTTTCAATTACTATTATTTGCAAAAGATGCTTTGTTGAATAATAGGAAATAGAAATTTAACTAAAGTGTGATACTACCAGAAAACAAAAGTACAAATATAGAGATAAAATGATTGTAGATAATTTTATATTAGTACTTAAGTTTAAATATTTATGAGTAAATAGTATTTTTTTATTAAATATTATTCAAATTAGAATATTTATTCAATTTTTATTTGATAATTGCATGGAAAGGATCCAATATTAAATTAATATTTTAATATATGTAGCTATTAATTTTCTTTTTTTCTTTTCTTTTAGTTTAAAATTGTTTTTAAAAACAGTTTTTGATTATAAGTTACTTTTTGTATATTAGTTAAATAATGCAGTAAAATATTAGAGAAAAATATGAAAAATATTAATGTAAAAGTTAGTAAATATTCATTCAACGTTCATAATATGTGTAATAAAGCCAGTACTTATAGTTGCATAGAAAAATAATGTAAAAGCTAAGATGGAAAAATTTAGTGATGATATGCAAGAGCTTTTCAATCTATTACAAAATCCAAGATTGAGTTCAAATAAACAACTTCCAAAAGAAGCATGTAAGTTTTCTTTACTAAACTTTGTTAATAAGCAAAAATTGTTCTTAATAAATTGAAGTATTTCTGATGACAACTTGTTTTACCTAATTTTCTATGGTTATGAATCATTTACTAACTAATCAATATTCATTTTTATTAATTGTTATAAAAATTAATGCTCCAAATCAATTATTTATTGGGATACTTATTTTCAGATTCTGCTAAAGCCTATCTTCAACAATTTGTCTTTCCAACACTGCTACCTGCAGTTAATGAATTGCTATCTTATGTTCAAAAAAACAACATTCTGTCAGTAAGTTGATCTATACATATATTTGAGTTAATGATTGGTTTTCCAAAATGCTCATTTAACATTCTTTGTTTATACATCATTTACATTAAACACAAACTTCTCCTTTTAATTGTTTTTTTTTTATATATATATTTAAGATTTTAAATATAATATCCCAGGACAAAAAAATTCTTTAAAAATCCTATAGAATTTTTAGGTTGGTATTCTATAGGAATCTTATAGAACTTTTTTAAGATTCATTTACACTTTTGAAACATTACAATTCTTTTTTTTTTCTTAGATTTATTATCATATAATGAAATTATTATTATTATGTAATGAAATTATTATTATTATATAATAGTTATTATTACTAAAAAATGAAATTATTACTAAAAAAATGAAATTACTATTATTATATGATGAAACTACAATTATTATCTAACAAAAATAATTTGTGATGAAATTATTTTTTGATGAAATTATAAGATTATGTAATGCAATCAACATTATATAATGAAGTTGTTATTGTTGTTGTTATTATTGTTGTTGTTGTTGTTATTGTTATTATAATTATTATTATTATTATTGTTATTGTTTTTATTATTATTACTATTACTACTACTACTACTACTACTACTACTACTACTACTACTACTACTACTACTACTACTACTACTACTACTACTATTATTATTAAGCATTAAAGTTATTAATACTATATAATGAAGTTAATTTTATTACACATTGCAGTTATTATATTGTATAATGAAATTATGTACTAAATTTATCATTACTATTAAAAACATAAACTAGTGATACTTTATTTTTCTGTCTTTATCATATCATTTGAAGGAAGGATCAGTTGTAAGAAAACCCTCTGCCCCTCCTCTGTCATCCCTTCTACAAGGAGACATCCCTTGGTGAATGATAGTCATCTTAGACTTTAAAATTATAAAAAGTCTAGAAATTTTTTTTCTTTATTATTCTTCACAACAGGAATTTTGAAAATAACAAAATTTTTCTTGATTGTTCTTTTAAGAAAAAAAGGTCCAAATTTAATGCATGTGATTACATTGCAGAATATTTGTACAGGTATTGATTATATATTTATGAATCATAAAACTTGATGATGGATATTCTTTTCTTTTTGATATTCTTTTCTCCAATTGAAATAAAATTATGATTTTCATGTTATTCTTTTATCATTTTGTTAGAAACAATCCAGAGTATACTAATCGAGTCAATATATCTCTAGAAAACATTCCATTTGTGCAAAGAATTATGCAGGAGCAGTAATGAAAATTTGCTTATAAGTTATTTATATTTTCATTTTGTCCCAAGTAGATTCTTTGTAAATTTTTATGTAATGAATTTTTTTTTATAGTTAATGTTTCTAGTTAATCTTAAAATATAAAGTTTTTTTTTGTTCTTTTTGCAACTATGTTAGTCGTTTTTCATTCACTTAGTCCCAGGGCTCCTCTTCCAATGTCATTAGTTTGGACTGATGAAGAAGCTGCAATAAAAATACAGTCTTATTGGAGAGGCTATTCTGTAAGAGCTTGAAAAGACATTTTGTTTCAATTCTTGTCAGTAAAATGTTTGCAAATGTTTTCGTTTGTTTGAATTTTTGTTAAATCAAATTAAAACAAAAGAAAAGATTAGATGTATGAAGTTGTTAAGTTTATAATTAGTGAATTAAAGGGTGACATAATTAAATTAAAAAATGTATAGCCTAAAAATAGAAAAGTAGGTGTTTATGAATGAAAAAAATGTAATTTGATTAAAAAATGGTTTTCTTTGTTTTTTACTGTCTTCATCTCTTTTCTAGGGTAACTTTTGATGTCGGCACGTTGAACTTTTTATTTCTATCATCATTTCCATGCTAAAATCATCATAAATTCATGCTAAAAAATTTCTATTTGTTGAAATATATTATAATAAGCGTTTCTATTACTAGGTTCGCAAAACTGAAAGTGTACAAGAACTTCGGGAATATCAAAAAGAAATGAGGCTAGTGAGTGAAAATCAATATTGAATTAAAAGCTCTTTTAAATAAGCTGGTTTAATGCATTTTTTCTCTCGATTACTTTAGAAAATGGGCATAATATGTGGTCAATTAAAGTGGTTTTTCTGTCATATTGAAAGATTAAAATTAATAACTTCAATAAGCACTTGTTTTTTTTTTTGTTATAGGTTCCATACGATATTATGAGCCATGTGCAAGTCTATTCGAAAACGAACTGAACACGTTTAATCAGATCTGCCGCATTGTTTGAGAATTAACTTTGCGCAAGCCATAAATCATTGTGTTTATTATTGGAAATCAACATCCAGCAGTCTGTGCACTAAGTATCAGTGTTAAGATTAAAGTAGCTGATTTAAAGTATTTTCATGCAAAAAAAATTCAACGGAAATTTCGTAACATAACAACTTTCTCCTCATCAAGTTTTTAATGACCTTAAAGATTGTTAATTAAACTTTTTTTTAAAAAAAAAACAACAACAACCTTTTGCAATGTCTACTAGCCATGTTCGGCCAGTTCCGTCACTAAAATGACATTATTTTTGCCATCTTTAAGAGATAAACTAATGTTGAAGTAATCTTCGTATACCATAAACGTCACAGTTGTAAAAAGACATTTTTATATGTATCGTATATTTTATATATATTTAAGCTTTTCTTCCACAGAGTCATATAGTACTTAAGTTCACACGTTCTTAACATTTGAAATAGCATAACAAAAGTAATTGAGAAACGTTTTGGTGCATCAAAGCTCCAGGTGTTATCTTTTTTATGCCTTGAAGAGCAAATCAAATTGTGAAATGATTCAGTTACTAAAGAAAAAGAGCGCAGATAACGCGGGTAAAAAAATTATTCTTAAAGTTATGCGGGTAAAACAGAATAAATCTAAAAAGGAAGTCACGAGTAAGAGAAAAACCGACAAAATAGAATAGTGCAAGTTAAAAACTTTGGATTCAAATTTGGGAAAGATAAATGCCAGCTTATTTTACACCTTGCTATTAGATTTGAAATTTAACTTAATCTATATATTATCATCGTTGTAATTGTTTTAAATAATCTTTTATGTTAAATATTAATAAATCATTTTACTTGTAAGTTGTTATTGTACTTTTTATTATAGCATATAAAAGATGACGGAGCTATTTATCCCTTTAAAAAACCATCCGCTTGTTACTTATTTATGCGAAAAAAGGTTCTGAAGAAAACTCTGTTTAACTCATTTTCAAAATATTAAAAAAACCATGCTCAGGCAGATTGTGAATGTAAAAGTTGTCAATTCCCTTGAATTGGACTTTGGTTTCTCTTTTTACAAATTGACAACCGTTTATGAAAATCTGGTATCGACTTAAATAGAGACGCCATACCTTTTTTCCTAATGGGCCAAATTATAAATTTAAATATAACTGTTGTATAAAAAACTCAACATGGTGCAAAGCCTCCTAAACAAAAAAAGTTTTATTAAGCTCAAGATGTAAGAACTGATTTTTTAAAATAGCTATTATAAGTACAAACAGAATAATGTACTCCCTTTGGGGCCGCAATTTTTCCCAAGCAGCATGTGGGACAACGCTGGTCTTAATTAAAGGGATAATTGCTAAATTATTTAATCATAATTGCTTAATTATAATTGCTAATTATACACGTCATGGTAAAGTTATGATATTTTATTTGTAATTGACCTGAGTACTTTTATGTATATAAACTATTAATACAGCCTTAATACAGCTGTGGTCTTAAGTTATTTAAACTTCCTTAAATTCTTCAGCTTGAAGGTTTGATAACATTACAAACTTTGATTTCGGTCTCTTGGATTAGCCCGATTGATTAACATTAATTAATAATACATGAAATTGTAGAGCTGTGCATTAACTTAACAGAAATTTGTACTAATATTTTTTTTAAACATTGCGCTGATCGTTGAAAGATTGTCATAAGATGTTCTTGTGATTGATTAAAATGAGGGTAAGAAAAGCGCAAATAGCCAAACCATTATTTGAATCACTTGTTTATACACACAGCGAAAGTACCGTTTCGATTATTTGACACAAACTTTGTTTTTGTTAATCTAATCCAGGATATTTTTTGTTTAAAAATATAAGAAGTAATATAATAAAATTACACAAACATTCTTCAGTTTACTGGTCAGTTGGAAAAGCCAAATCAGAATACATATTTATAATTAATAGATTTTTTTCCTAAGTAATATTTAATGCTTGAAATAAAATATGATATATACCTTTAACAACTAGATATATATTAATTGAATAGAAATTTTTTTTATCTATGATGTATGTATGTATGTATGTATGTATGTATGTATGTATGTATGTATGTATGTATGTATGTATGTATGTATGTATGTATGTATGTATGTATGTATGTATGTATGTATATGTATGTATGTATATTAAGAGCATACCTTGAGAAATTAAAATCTGGCTTCTTTTTTAGATGAAATAAAAAGAAACCCTCTTAAGTAGCAAAAAATAAATGCCGCCTATGTGGAGGCAATCTTGTCCACAAATACCAAGTTTACCAAACCCAAGAGCTGCTATACTTAATTTTGTGAAAGGAGTTTGGGGTATACATATATGTTTTTTATTTTTATCTTAATAACTATTACAAACATTGTTTTAAGCAGTTGCACCACCAGATTAAGGCAGTCATAACTAAAAATCTTTTGTTTTTTGGGAGAAATAAAATATTTTGTTAACTTGAATGATTTTTTTTAGTTTTTAGAATGATTTTTTTTAGTTTTTAGAATGATTTTATAAGTTTAGAATAGAGTGCAAAATATTCAAGCTAGAACAGAACTTTTTATCTTTGATGCTTATACTAATATCTAAATAACAATTCTTGTGTTAGTACAAGCAATAAGCACTAATCCTATCTTAATGTAACGTTTTTTGAAATGTTCTATATTTGTTTCTAAAATAGACTACTGCTTGCTAATGAAAATATAATTTTTTTTTCAAACTAACTAAACTGAGTCTCAATTCCTCAGATGCTATTGCAAATATTTAAACCAATAACTTTTTTCTCTAAGACCATAATCAGTGCAGATAAAAAGCACGTTATTGTTGATAAATGAGCTGTAGTAATAATGTAATACTATTACAGATTGTGACATCTTATTATCTCATTACCAAATATTAAAGTGGTCATCAATTAAACTTCCTAATCATGGGTCAAATAAAAAACCAATTGGTGGGTTTCTAGAACCATTTGAGATTACCAATACAAGGATATAAAGTTTTTGTAGCTGACATGCAGCCCCAATGCTGAACAAGACCAAGCTGTTTGCTTACCATTTTTCTTTTTCTAGACTAAATACCAAAAGTATTTAGTCTAGAAAAAGACCAAAAAGTATACCAAAAGTGTTTAGTCTAGAAAAAGACAAATGGTAAACAAATAGCGCTATATCCCATATGAGAACTTTGTGTGTACAACCTTTTGTAAAAAACCCCATCAGAGAAGTTTGAATGATCATCCATAGTAGATACTGTGTTCTTAACCAATCAAGGTAATCATTTTGTACAAAGATAAGGCCATAATAAAAAAACAATTAGTTGTTCATGGACTCCAGTTGCTGGACTATCACTCTACTTCAGTTGGTTGAAGTTCAATCATTGAAGAGTGGGTACTATTTCCACAAAAGACCTTGACCCACTGCCAGGCTATTATGGTGGATAATTTTAATGAGACATTACAGTACAATTATGTAAAAAAGCAAATTTCCTACAAATACATTCTATTACTTGTGTTCTGTTGACCTAATTACTCTCCTTTTTAAAATCAGACAAGTTACTAAACTTGTTGATTCTTTAACTGCTCATATAAATTTAGATGGTATTTATAAGAATGACTTGGCTTAGTTTAATCATGGCTTTCTAAGAAATCACAGACAGTTCTGTAAAAACAAATATTAGAAGAATAAACAACAATCAACTAAAACCTGAGTTCAAGAAAACTTGTTTAAAAATTTGATGCAAGGAAGCTACTGTTTTTTCTTAAATCATGGCAAGAGCACAAATCATGACCTAATTGCTGCTCAATGTGTTAAAGAACCACATACTGAGATGGGGTCATACAATCTTACATTATTTGAAAAAAAAAAGTTTGATGTCTGGATTTTTGTTTACAAAAACAAAATTTTATATGATTATGGTCTGTAAGAACCTTCAGGAGATCTTTTTAAGATCTATTAAAATATAATCTAAATAAGTTCTTATCAAGATCTATTAAGTTGTAATCTAAACCACCACTGATCTAAAAACATGTTTGTTAATATAAGAACAAAAGCATTTGCTAATAATTAGTATAGGTTTTTAAGATCTTGTTGGAAATACTTAAAAGTAACTGATCTGATAATCTAAAATATTATTTGATATGAACTTGTAATTAAAGATCAAGATTTGAAGAGGCTTAAAAGATCTTTTGGTATCATCTTATAATAGAAAACTATTTATTGGTATAATTTATTTTTAATGTTTTAATCATTAGGTCGTGGAAACGTCACATTGAGCACAGCTATATACTCTAGCGACATGAAAGTCAAACTTTTGCCAGCCCTTCAGGACAACTATATGTACATGATCATAGATGAAAAAACAAAACATGCTGCCATTGTTGATCCTGTTGAGCCAGAAAAAGTCATGAATGCAGTCAAAGAAGAAAATATTAAACTAACGCATATCCTGACCACTCATCATCATTGGTGCAGTTCTTATTAGTTGTTATTAGTTTTATTACAATGTTATGATATTGCAATATTGTTAACATAAATATTGTTAAAAATTGATCATTTATCACCTTGTTGAAAAAATGCTTAACACTTTATTACTTATTATAAATACATCTAGGGATCATGCTGGGGGAAATGAAGAGTTATGCAAACTTCTAAAAAACTTGGTTGTATGCGGAGGGGATGAACGAATTGGAGCTCTCAATAAGAAAGTGGAAGATGGTGATAAAATAAAGGTAAATAATCTTAAGGTAGATAATTTTAAGAGTTATACTCCTTTACCTTACATGTGCTTATCTTACATGTGACTACTTTACATGTGCTTGTCTTTCATGTGATTATCTTACACTCGATTATCTTACTTAGCAAAATTATCATTTTAAATTTTATTTGCTTTTAGATTGGTAGTTTGGATGTAACATGTATTTTTACACCCTGTCACACATCTGGTCATATGTGTTATTATGTTGAAGGTGAATCTAATGTTCCTGCCATATTTACTGGTGAGTTGTGTGTTGTAATCTCCTAACTCTTTATTTATGTTTTCTATACAAGTTTTCCAAGTCTTAGCATTGTAATGGTTGCAATAAAAATAATTATTTTAACTGATGCGTGTATCATTTTATAATTTTGGGAGTTTTAGGATTTTAGGGAATTGAAAGTTAAGTTGTATAACATTTTTATGATTGAATGTTAAGTATTTCTTCACATCATTATGAAGAAATATGTTAAATCAATTTTTGTAATGCATACTGTGTATGTGATAAAGTGATGTGAGTGGTTCACAAACTCTTAATTATTTAAAAAATGTTTTTTGGAAGTATTTATAGTTAAAACTCACACTGCTGTTGGTGGTGCCCCACCAGCCTTGATAAAAATTATTATATTTTCTTTTAGAGAGGTTTTCTTGTTTAAATATTTAATTTTTGAAGCTATAAAAACTTTTTTTACTGCCTTCTCACATTGGAATTCAAGAAGAGATTCTCTTCTCTTCAGAATATGTGTGTATCTATTTAAATTTTAGGTGATTGTTTATTTGTGGGTGGATGTGGAAGGTTCTTTGAGGGAACTGCACAACAAATGCACGAAGCATTAAATGAAAAGCTTACCAAGTTACCTGATGCTACTGTAAGATCATAAAAATAGTTAAACATCAATATTAGTTTCTAAGATCTAATTTGGCCATTTTAAAAATACACTTAATTGCCAATGCATACATCAAAATATTCTTGTTCTTAGAATGTTTACTGCGGTCATGAATATACTGTAAAGAATCTTATGTTTGCCCTTCACGTTGAGCCAAACAATCGTGATGCCCAACAAAAACTTGAGTGGGCCAAGGTAAATTCAAATCATTTGAAGTCAGTTCTTTGATTTCTAATTGATAAATTTCGACTACTAATATTTTAATGAGAGTGAAGTGCTCTTTTTTCTTGAAATTTACAATGATATTTTAGAATCGTCGAGATAGAAATTTGCCTACTATACCTTCAACCTTAGGAGAAGAAAAATTGTTCAACCCCTTTATGAGGACAGAGTAAGTAGAATTTTACTTAGTGCTGCTTTGTTTTTTAATTTTTTTACAAAAGAATTATACCATAGGTTTATCATATTTTCATAACCTGATAAATATGCCACCCAATGGATGAGCTCAAACAGTTCAGATAATTCTTAAAGTGCATCAAAAAGTTAAAATATGAAAAATTGCTAGTTAACTGTGTATTTCTAAATAGGGAATTCCTAATGAATTACAGCAAGTAAAAGATGTCATTAAAAACTCAAAGCCTTACATGGTTTATAATAAACCTGATAAATATGCCACCCAATGGATGAGCTCAAATAATCATGAGGATTCTGATTTTGATTTGTCTGTGATAATATACAGGTTTTTTTATAGTCCACGAAATTCTAGAATTTTACTTGCATTGAACATGTTTGAAAAAAATTTAGTGTACTTACAAGATTTATTACATATAATAATGATTATTATATATAACGATAAATTTAATATAAAATGTTATTTAGTTTTCATGAAATTTTGCAATCCTTTTGAACACTAAAAAAATAATATTAAAATGCAACTATAAATTATTTTTAAATTTGGGATACTATGAAAATGTGTAATAAAAAGGTACAGGTAAACAAACGAGAAAATCAACTATAGCGTTTGAATTTATTCTAGTCAACCAGTTCTTCAGCAACACGTACATGCTACAAATGCTATAGAAGTTATGGCCGCTCTTCGAAAAGATAAAGATAGCTGGAAGCCGAAGTAAAAGATGGTAAGAATGGTATAGACTCGAAATATTTGAGGCTCGGTAGTTTTATTTGTAAAATGTGTAAATTTTTTATGGCGGACTTAACGGAGCAGCTCTTGTTGTAAAACTCGATTAAGAAACGAAATCTCTTTATAAAAATACAAAATAACCAGATGGTTTCTTCACAGCCATTTTTTTACTTTATCTCTGCTGCTTTTTTTTGCTTTGTTTTTTGGTCTAATTTCGTATTTTTTTAAAAAAAGTGCTATTAGTTGTAGCTAACACAGCATACAATAATATTTTTACTTTTGTAACCGATGTGTAATAAGAAAGCGAAATTTTTTTGTGTTAGGAGATATTTTTTGAAGTCAACCTCCATATTTTGTTTTTATTTGGAGAGATTTTTTTTGATGCGTTTTTCCATTTACTACTTTGCAATAAATCTTTCTTTGATTTTTTTTTTTTGCAAGGGAAAATTATTTAAGTATATAGTATATATACCTGACTGTATTTAGTTTTGTACATTTTTTTCTTTTCTTTTTTTTTTTCTTTTTTTTTTTTTTTCTTTTTTTTTTTTATGAATATGTCATAGTTTGTAAGAAAATCGTTCAATCGATGTACAATTACCACATTCTCTAAGAATTTGCGAAGTGTTTTTTTTTTGTTGACTTCGAAATAAAATCTGTTAACCAAAATCAATTTTGGGGTGAGTGGGCGATCTGTCTCCTTTTTCAAATTTGTTTTTTTTTATACAAAAAAAAAAAACTATGCGTGTGGTTTCAAAATTGATTAAAGCATTCGAAAGATACACCTTTCCATTATGCACAAAATTTTTTTCAAAATATTAGCTTCAAAAAAACCTGCTCAAATTTGAAAAACAAAAATTAAAAACAAATGTGACACCTCACCCTTTCTGTGGAATGATGTTACACTGTTTTTTGTCTGAAATTGAGGTCATTGTCAGAAATTTAAGTTCAAAAGTGGGTGAAATGAAAACGAGAAATACGTTTTAATGTTAATATATTAAAGTAAAACTCAATGGCTTCAAAGTATTTTAAGTTTTCGAATTGAAGATGTAAAAAAAAAACAGAAACTTCAAATAAACCTGAATGTGCCGGGTGTTCGAAAAGTTACGCACAATTTTAACATAAACAAGCAAATAGAAAAAATAATCAAAATACAGTAAATTTTATTTACAGGGTGTGATTACCCGATTAAATCAACTTTTAGTCGATTTATATGAAGTCGATAACAACGCTAAATATTGTGTTGTAGATTGTTATTTTTGAGAATACAGTCATGAACAATATTTCTATGAAAGACAGAATTTTTATCATCAAATGCTATTATGGAAAAGGGGGGGGGGGGAGTGCAACAGCAGCACTATGATAGCTCGAACAAACACGTGGTTTAACAAAAGACTAATTCAACACACACACCGTTAAAAAATTAGTTAAAAGTTTAGTTTAAATTCGAAGAAACAGGCAGTGTTCTCGACCAGCAGAAATTAGGTTGCCCATCTTTAGAAGAAGAACGAACACTAGCTGTGACGGAGTCACTTCATTGTATTGCTTTGGAGGCAGGTTGCTGCTCCACTCAATAAATTGCAGATGATAATAAAATCCCAAGGCATTCATTCATCGTATCCTCCGCAAAAAGCTTCAAACGTTTCCTTGCAAGTTCACCATGCTAAAGGAGTTGAAAGTAGCAGACTTACCACTTCGACTCAATTTTGCCAATTGGCTGCTTCAAAACAAGTAACTTTTGGACTCTGTATTGTGGACTGATGAACGCCACTTCTATATCAATGGTAAAGTAAATACAAAGAACTGCACTATATGATCTAAAGAAACACGAAATGCTTCTTACACAATACCACTGCATTCGTAGAATGTCACCGTTCGGATGGGTGTTTCCAAGACGTTTAATTTCCGTCTATTTTTCTTTGACGATTTCGTCAACTGTGTACGACATCTTGCCATGCTGAAAAAACACCTTTTTTTAAGAATTAAGAAAAACCCTGAACAAGCATTCAGTTATTTTTATGCAGGATGAAAATACCGCCCCACATTTTTATCGATGTCAAACAATTTCTTCTCAATCAGTTTGGTAAAAATCGAGTTATTGCCCAACATTTCAAATAATTCTGGCCTCTTTCTTCACCAGACCTTAATCCATGTGATTATTGGCTCTGGGGAGAGTTGCAAGCAACAGTATATTATCGCAAATGGCCCAAATCTGAAGAACTAGTTAATTGTATTAAGCAAGCAATAGCAAACTTTTCACAAGGAAAAACAGCCATTGCCATCGATAACTTGGTGGCCCGCTTGGAAACTGTTGTGTAAGAAAATGGAGGCCATTTTGAACATATATTATAAACTACAAAACATATTCCTAATTTAGTTGTGTTTTTGAAATAAAATTTATTGTAGTTTGATTATTTTTTCTATTTGCTAGTTTATGCTAAAAATGTGCGTTACTTTTCGAACATCCTAATATCCTTTTCGAACATCCTATTTTTTCACTAGATTTAATTTTATCAATTTTTAATATTGTTATGATGCTGACCAATTAGTAAAGATATATCTTTGTAAGTAGTTTGTCATGTAAAGGAAAATTATTTATAAAAATTGAGCCATGCCACAGTGAATCGTCTAATACAAGTTAGCTGGACAAAAACATTTTTCTTTCCCAATTCGATTGTTCCAGTCAAATGATTGGTTAAAATAAACAATACTTTGTTGTTTTATTGAACAATTACCTAGGGTTCAATAACTTAGAAGTCTTTTTGTTTGCGGAGGCATCGGGCAAACCTCCTCGGTCACAACCCCTTCCCCTCAACCCTTTCCATATCATAGCGACAACTGTTATAATAAAAAAAATGAAGTACAAAATAAAAATATATTTAAAATCAAGGATACATAAATTAATACTACAAAAGTAATATTCAGTTATCAGAAAACTCATCATTTGACTCCTCCGAATCTTCATAAGACTCATCATTTAAAACATTAAATGTTTCATCGGAAAAATTAAAATTTGTTTTTTTGGAAGCGGGATAATAAAATTTAAAACTTCATCGGGCAATTTTTTGCTTCTTTTTGCAAGCAGTTCTCAAAGTGAACTGATGACAGGGTCAGATGTTATTAAGAGCATATTCAGAAAGTCTATATTTTTTGAAATACGCGACTTTTTCCGATCCTCTCAAAATCTTCAGAAACCTCTATTTCGTGCTTCTTGAGATTTTTCTGAGAGTTGGCCAATTGGAAGAATACAAAACTTTATAATTTCAGTACTATCCATAAAAATTTCGTGCATTGTAACAGGCATGCAATACCACGAATACAAATCTAAATAAAACGTTTTAGTCTCAGGACAAAATTTTTCAAGTTTGACGTAATCAATGTCGTGGCCAGAAGATAGCGTTCTTAATAAAACACTAAATTTTTTAGTTAATTTGTCTAATTCTGTAATCTCTGCGCTAATTTCTGGATTTAGAAAAAACCTGCGAGCTGTGTTGCCATCATTTGTATTACCATAACGAGATTTTGATTTGTCTACAATAAGTTCCATTTGTTTTTAAAACTTTTGCTGAGCAAGCGGTAGCTAATGTGCAGCAAGCATTCAAAGGTACTGTGCCAAGTATGCAAGGTAAAGAAATCAAAACTATAATTTTCTTTCTTATCAGCCATGCTTTTTAATTCACCATTCATCATTTTTGGAGTAGCACCACAGATATAAAATTTTTGTGTTGACGCGTCTGTTAAAGGATTGCTCACTTTTCATCGTAATAACAGATTGTGTTTCAAATAAATCTAAATTCACCAACAGTACGCAGTGTTGCAAGAAGTTCACATATATTCTTTCAAAACTTTGTTAGTTCCTATTACAGTAAGATCATGTGTTTCTTTTGAAAAGATGAATTTAATTGGTCAGCAATAAAGCCGGGGATTTTGCCTAATAATATTATGACAGTCATTACTCAATCTCAATTAGAGAAATACAAATATAAACAGAAACTCATCATTAGCATCGGAGTTCTCCAATCTTTGTTTGTAGGTACTATTGTCAAAACTCCTGTCACATCCCCATTTGCTTATTCATGTAAGTGACAACTTAGAGGATTAATTTTTAAGAAATTGATTTTGTTTTTCCATTCACTGTTCAGTTGTTTTATTCATTATGGCTTAAAGCTTAATTTAAGCCCGCGTTTCTGAGACAATAAAAGTCCACTGTTGGTAACACAACATTCATGTCCTGCTTTCAAAGACCACTTTCTTGTTTGTTTATAAGATTGACTTGTCTACTTGTAATCTACATAATAAGCTAATGCCTCATCGCTACTCAACTGTCTCCCGCCACTAATCACATCAAAAGATTTTTTGCACTTTAGTGTTTATGTACTTTTTCTAGTAGAAGTAGCTACGTTTCTTTGACCCGATAAACGATGTGCTATTTAAGCAGCTGTGTTAATTCACTGGCATTCCGCAATTTTAAGTCTATAACTCTTCGTCTTTTGGTTTTTATAGGAGTTTTGAAAGTTTTTTTTTGGGCCGACCTTGAGGCTGATTTCCTTCAGATGTCGTAGAAGCACAGGACCGACGCAAACTTATCTTAAATTCTAAATTATTGGCCTCAAACCAACTTTAATTTTTATTTAAAAAATTATCAATCGTTTTATTGACTGCATTCTATTTTTCTAAAAGTTGTTTTAATATATTTGCTTAAACTTTGTAACATGATAAACTTGTAATAAAATAAGATGGCTTTTAGCAATAAATTCGTAGGTCAGGGGAAACATCTGCATGTATGCTAACTACCAATTCTAAATGATTTCTCAAGATACGGGATTAATCTTCAGCAGACAAATGATACAAATAAGAAAAACTGTCTGAATGTAGTGAAGGACATCCATTCAGAGTTGACAAGATTGACGGAGTATTATTTGGAATTCCATTTAGTACATTTTCAATTACTGGAAACTGATAATGAAGATTGTATATTACGCGTTCCTAAAATTACAAAGATTGATTTCCCTGTGACTAAACACTAATTGAACCAAATTCTACTCGTGTTAAGACGCCCAAAGCAAAAACCTAGGATCCATAATCGAAAAATTCAATCATTCGAGCTGGAATCAGGATTAAATATTGTTAAAAACTAAAACTGAATTGTCATTTTATTAGAATTGTTTTTCCAGAATGTTCACTTATCTGGTGATTAGAAATTATTCGCTTAGTATTTTTACACTATCACATCAAAACCCAATGTTAGAGCGCTTTTTAACGGGCACGTTCAAAATATTCAAATTGCATATGTATAAGGCGAAATATCGAAACTCAAATCTTTGAGCTTTAATACATGTTAATACAAAGCCCTTGAGTAATTTTTTCAATTATAAGCCAGCTCCTTCCCTCCCCCCTGCTAAAAATAAAAAAACCCTACATATTTTTCAAAGATTTATGATTTGTGGTAGATTTATTAAATATTGTCTCTTGATTTTGAACTTTAACAGACTATATAAGGATTTTGTTTCAAATTGTTATACGAATCAGAACGGAATCGCACAATAATTTTAAAACATTACCATAAATTTATTGGCAATCAGTGTCACAAGGGTGACAAAATCTCCAAAAAATAACCACACAACAATTTAAAGATTTAAAAGAATGTTTGAAAAAAGAATTTTCAAACATCACAAACCAAATATGGCTAACTTACAAAAAAGAAATTAGTTCATAAACAAATGTCTAATAATTGATTTTTTCCCTGCTAACATAATAAAATATTTTCAAATTTTGCCAGGAAATGTACCGTTTGCCAACTGATCCTCCCACTTTTCAATCTAAAGATAAAAAAAGTTAAAAATCTCTGGCAAAAGCTTAAATTAACACATCTTTAAAATTGTACAAAGTTGAAAACAATTTTCCACACATTTAGAAAGATCTTATATGAAACATAAAGCAATATAAACTTGCAATACTATTCTTGTGCTATATACAAAAAAACAGTCTTTAATTGAAAAATGCAGATAAAATAAACATTTTTTCAGAGTGTCAAAAACTGTTCTGATCCTCTTTTTAAACAAACTGATAAAAAAACAAAAAAAAAAAACTACTGAACTCAATACGCTTCAATATATTTAAGTTTTAGCACACAAATCGCACACAAATCTACTACAACTTTTTTCATGCTTTAAATGCACAAAATAAACAAAAACAAGTTATATTTTTACTTTACTACTTATCAAATAAAAAAACTTATGTAACGAAAGCAAATTTTGCTAACAAAAATAACTGAGAACTTTGCAAATATGTTAATTAAGTAGTTAGCAATAAATTTAGTATTACAGTTTGTGCACTAAGACATGTCTATATTTACATGAACAACAATTAATTTATTTTACTTTTGCACGCAGCAATTTGCTTTAAACTTCATACAAAATAAAATAAAAAATATTATTTAAAAAGAAAATCATATTATGTATTATATACCCAAGCATTTGGACATATTCCATGATATATTTTGCTGAAAGCTTGACATGGCTCAAAATCCTCTCCTTTAGCTTTGATACACCGGTGATAATCTACAAAGTTCTGATAGCAGTTCTTTGTTTGGTTTGCATTTGGAAACCGAGCATCAAACTTAATTTTAGGTATTTCAAAAGAACTCATCTGAAAAAGGTAAATTTTATAAAAAAACAAAAAAAAAACAAATGATAATTTATAATACTTTTAAAAAATTTCTACAAGGGTATATCGTTAATAATCAAAAAAGTTTAGAACAAATTTCAAGCCAAATAATTGAAATAGAAATCCAATTGATTATGGTATTAGCAAAACTCAGGTTATTTTCTAACTTTGATTAGCAATAACAGAAAAAAGTACTGTTACTGCTTATCAAAACTGTGATAAGCAGAAACAGAGCTTTTTATTTTACATATGAAACTGGCAATCACCATAAACTCAGATTGCTGCAGAAATTAGGTAAACCGTGTTTGCCTTTCATCTATGAACCTAACTGCCCAAATCGCCTTAATTCTTGAAAGCAGCAGAAGATTACTTATAATAAAAATTAAGAAATTGCTAATTACATGCCTCAGGTAAAAGTATTGTTGCTTTTTTGAATATTTCAGACCTAATGAGTCGAATAATTGAGTTTTTTTTTGTTTTTTTTAAGTACTTAATTACGTAATTATATTTTATTGAGATAAATATATATGAACCTAATGTGCATAGCGAAAAAGAATTTGAGATTATTTACCTTAAGTAGTGATAGATCTAGCGAAAAAAATGCACTCTTATTGAGGTTGTTTGTAGCCCTTTTAAAATGAACGAAAAACTTAAGATACCTGGGAGAATGAAAACTAGCTCTTAAAAGACTCACCCCCTCCGTCCCTTATTTTTAATTTTAAAAAATCCTAATAAACTGATCAGCAGCGTAAATTAAAATTTTTGTTTTAATATTTACGTTTTAGTAACCAAATAGTTTAATACTTTACAAACCATTGGTCTAAGCATCAATGAAGCTTCCATTTTCACCCCTTCTCTCACTCAATTAAGTTAATTGTTAATCAACTGTATAAGGTAAAAAATGAAACTGTGAATAATTTACACAGCACGTTTGGTGTTGCCTTTATTTCGTTTTAACAAATTCTTATGAATTTTTTAATTAAAAAAGAAAAGTAAAAACTTATTAAACATTCATAATTTCGGAAAAAGTTTAAAACCTAAGCCGTCTTTCAAAACATAATATTTTTATCTTGCCTCATTCCCATTCCGATTTTTACCATTCAGGCATTTTTTAAGTAATTCATCAGTTTGTTGGTTAATATTTATAAAAAAAGTCACTTAAAATTTTTTCTTAAGAGTTTTCAATTTTCCCACAAAATCTGTTGAAATTTCACAGCTTATTTCGGCAAGTCAGTTCCTTGAAGATTTTTGAACAAAGTGACTGAGTTTCAAATATCTTGGATCACAAGTCTCCTCGGACAGTGAGACACTGCCAGATGCCAGAGCACGAGTCAATACAGGATGGATGAAGTGGCGGCAAGTAACAGGAGCCCTTTGCGACAAAAAGATGCTCAAGTACCTCAAGTCAAAAGTCTACAAGTACGTCCGCATTTAATGGAGCTGAGAGCTGCCCAGCGACAACAAAGCATGAACAAAGCCTCCACACAATGGAGATGAAAATGCTCCATTGGTCCTCTGGTCTAACCCGAATTGAAAGATTCATGAATACTGACATCAGAAAGAATTGGGGTGTGGCCCTATCACAGAAAAAATGTGAGAGTCCAGACTTAGATGGTTTGGACATGTAATGCGAAGTAAGGAAGGTTCTGTTGAAAAAACAGTAAATAAAGTTGTGGTGGAAGGGAACAGACCAAGGGGAAAACCAAAGAAAAGATGGATGGACAGAATTACTGAAAGCATGAAAATTGCTGGAATCCCCACTGGATATGCCAAAAGGAGGATCGCATGTAAATATGCGGACCCCACATCGAGTGGGACATGACCGCAAAGAAGAAGAGCTTCTTTAAGATTTGTGTTAACTTTTGAATATTGATCGCATCTTTATAGCAACAACTTTAAAAGCAGAAAATTAATCTTAAAAAACCTTCTAATATTGATACTTCAATAGTTTAGAGCAATTAGGATCTCCCGAAAAAGGACAAAGTGAAATGTAGATATTGTCCTAAGTTATTATTATGTAAAGGCAGTTTTACAGAGTGAAAAAACCTTTAGAAAAAGTTCATAATATTACTTTGTAAAAAAAAAAGTGAAGATAAACCACTGAATAAGAAACTTTGCAATCAATCAAATTTGAATTCAATGATAAAGAAGATATCATTAGATGAAAGGTTGGCTTGTTTTGCAGCTGTAGATAGATTTTTAATAAGCAGGACAGCAAAATCTGATCAAACTCAGAAATTCCTTCGAGAAAATTAAAGCTACTCAAAAAAGATCATATAATTTGGAAATGCTATGTAATGCTCTTTTGACTATTTGCCCATTTAGTGTTGAGACTAAAAGAGCATTTAGTTCAACTTGAATTTTTTACAAAATTTGGACTGGTTTGACAAACTTTCATTAAGACACAATATTTTTCTTTAGAATCTAGTTTATATCACAAAAATAACTTTAAAAGTGCAATTTAGATATAAATACTTTAACTAATTAAGTAATACTAACATCTTAAGAAATACAGAAAAGACGTGGAAAGTTTTTAAAATTGTGTATATTGTCCTTTTTAAATATTTCCCTCTATAATGGGAAAGGAAAAAGTCCTGGAATTGGCACCCCCAAGTTATAATACCGGTTGAAAAAGAAAAAATCAATGGCTACTGAGTAGCCATCAATTTTTTTTTGATGGTATCAAGAACTTCGTTTGCATTCTTTTTGGTGATAAAATGGTAAATTCAGCTGTTACTGGCTGGATTAATGGTGAAATAATTAGCGTTTCTTTCTTCAACATATGAAATAGATCTTTGGTATGTCCAGCCCAAAAGCTTTTAGGCGGTCAGGTATACTTGGGGCACCAGTGTTCGTTTTGACAATCCTTGTCACTTTTTGAAATGAACAAAGTTGCGAATAGAGGAAAGGAATTATATTAAAACACTTTTGAAAGTAGCTGCTACTATTTTCATACCATTTGTAACTTTAATTATTTGTAACTTTAATTATTTTATTTCAAAACTTAATTAAACTTCTTTAGTGGGATTTAAAAACTTTGATTTCCATTTCAGATTTGTTTTGATACTTACTCCTGTTTTTTTTTTTTTTTAATTTTATTTTCATTTATAACTTATAGAATCATTTTTAGCCTATATAAATTTTTTAGATTTATCATTTTTGATTGGCAAGATTTTTGATTTTCGGTTTACTGGTAATTTCATTTAAGAGTTCCCAAATTTCCCTGGAATTTAATCGATTTTTAAAAAATAAATGGTTTAGCACTGCGTTTAATTTTTTGATATTCAAATTTGGCTTTTTCGGTTATTGAAGTATTTTTAAGAGGAATGTTTGTCTCTTTTCTTGAGTGGAGTTCCATAAACAAATTTATGACATAAAAAAATATGTGAAATGTTTTTTTCCTGCCTGTACAGTTTTCATTTTCTAAGTTCCGCATATTGCGATTAACTAACCGAGCATGTTTCTTTAACTTCAAGACAATTTTTGAAGCATTTAATTTTGAAACCGGCTATAATTATGCTTTATTATTTAAATACATTATCAAGTCCAACTAAACCCGTAAATTTCTTAAGGGAATGTTTTTCGTTCGAACTTTGTAATGTTTTCTAACGTTACTTTTGAGTTGACGTTTAGTTTCATTATTCGTCATGGATGGTGAACTTCAAGCTACAAATCCTGATCCTTCATTACCAAGTGAACTTCAGTTGTTTGATGGTAATTTGCGAAAAGTTGACAATGACTTAAAACTGATAAATGGCTCTTGCATTTTTCGGAGACGAAGTATTTTAAATCCCAGCACAGCTTTAGTCTGTCATACAGAACTCGAGTCTTTTATAGCAGATGAAAATTGTTTTTTGAAGAAAGAAAAAGACGAGTTAACAAAGTATATTCAAGTATTGCAGCTTAAGATTAAAAATCTCCGAGATATTAAAGTCAAAATAAAAACGACTGTCAGGTCACAACGTCTTGAAAGAGTCTTTTTTCAAAAAGAACTTGCGGAAATAGAAAAAGACGAGGAGCAGCTATTGTCAAGAAAAGGAATGCTTGAAGAAACAATAGCTGCATTAAGTGAAGCGCTTGAGCACCTGTCTGTTGCCTTTAATCAGCTGAAAGATGTTGCTGCTGAAACTTGCCGAGAAAACTGTTTGTTGAAACACGAAATAAAAACAGTCGAAGAGTTTCTCACTCTTTGCAAAGAAACTGCGAACGAATTGAAAAAAGACAAAGTGCTAAAGCATGAACTGGTTCACGTATGGACTAAATATGCTAGCTTTGAAGAACTTTATAAAGATCTTTCCAATGAAATCAGGTTGGTGAAAGACGATTCTGAAAAGCAGTTGCATAACATATCCGAAATATTGGCATCATTTGAAAACATTGCATTGAACTTTTCCGAAATGAAAGAGGTATTTTTGGACCAGCAAAAAACATTAAGCAGTTATAAAATTGAAGCTGAATCTAAAATGGTCAAAGAAGAGTGTCAAGAAAGTAACAGACCCTCCGAGTTGACACAATCCTATCAAGAAATCACAATGAGGTAAAAAAACCGGCACTTTCATTATTTTAATATTAAAGCGATTTTTTTTTATTGCCAAATCTTGGGTTTAATTACGATTAGTTAGGTTAAAAAATGATTATGAGTATCTCTTAAAAGGTTCAGAGTCCATTTTTTTTGTTGAATATATAAATACTTGTACAGGTGCGTTCAAAAAAGTAAGTGAAAAAAAACAACAGACTTATCAGTTTGTTGCTAGAACTTATGAACAAATTAATAAAATATATATACTAAATAACTTGTCTAGGAGCGAATTCACATGCTTCAATAATCCGAAATTTATTCAAATGACGGTTTATTTGAGTGCTCAAAAAAATAGTATTAGCCACTCCATTCTTGTCGATTAAAAATGATAATAAAATGTGTTTTAACATTTATTGCTAAAGTTCATTTCACACGGTTTCTGTAAATGTTAAATAATCTCGAAAAATTTATTTTTAAAATGATCTGTGGAAAGCATTGCACCGAGTAAAAAGTTTTATTGTTCAGAAACCTCCGGTAAGGTAACTTATAAAGATCTAAAAATGATTTGAATTTGTCTAACTTATAGCTTATAAAGATCTAAAAATGATTTGAATTTGTCTGCCAGCACTGTGACATTAGTACTGAACCAATATTTTAGATCACAGAAATTATGGATTAATACCTTGACAAAGATATTCTTCAAAACACAATGCTATCCTAGACTGAATTCAAAACCCCTTAAAATTGATTTTTACCCAATGACCTGAAGCACTAGACCAAAACTGCGAAGAATTGAAAAAAGATTCTATATATATTAATAAATTATAAAAAGATATTATACTTATTAATAACATGTTTTTTACTGGAAGTCCCGTTTTTTGATGGCATCCTTTACAAATTTTTAACACTAGCTTAGAAAAGTTTAATGGCTACTAACAAACAATCAATATTTATAATTTTGTGAATGTTGTATCTAGAAGATAAAAATGATTTAGCACACTCTATTTCTAAATACTACTAACTTTTTTTAGCATAGCTGTATATAAGGTTGTTAAATCTTATATAAGACTGTTAAATTTTGGTAGCTAAACGATTCTTGTTCCAATTTTGAAATTTTCTTTGAAAAAATTCCTTCTGAGTGAGTTCTAAATTATACAACCAAAGGCCTGATTTAAATAACGAGATTTTACTTAAATCAGGCTTTTGGTTGTACTTTTTAAAATTTCTACTGTCTTATTGCATTATTCCAATGAATGTACTTTATTTCCTATCCATTGGCAATCTCTCTCTAAGCATACTTGATTTTTAAATTTTACATAAGTTACCTGAGACAACGATTCAAAAGCAATAAAATTTTTTTTAGGTATGCATTATGTTCACATAGTTTTATCTTCTCCTTAATGGTTTTGTTGGGGTTTTTTTTAGTAACTTTGCGCTAGAAAGCAAAATTGAAAGCCTCAATTTGACCGTCAGTTCCTTGATGACTATAAAAACTGAGCTTGAGGATAAGCTAAGATTAAAAGAAAACCTTATAGAAGAACTACGGAGTGAAAATGTAAAATACAAAATCAGCTGCAGTTCATTAAAAAGATTGTTATCGATAGAGCGCCTTAATTCAAATGAACAGGCAGACGAACTGAAAACTCTTAGGACAGAGGTAGATAAATGGAAACAACTGCATGACAAACTATGCGAAACGTTAAAAGATAAAGAAAATCACTCTAATCATCACAGTCAAAAACAAGTTACAGCGTTAAACGAAAAAGTAAGCTTTTTGACATCGAAAACTGACGAATTGAATTCTGAAATCGGAAGATTGAAGAAAGAAAAATTTGATTTGCTCTTAAGGTTAGGTGAGACATTTTGTCTTAAAAAAAAAAATCACATCACGTGTTATTACGATTTTAAGACTGTTTAATCTTATTGTTTGATCTTAAGGCGGCATACTTTAAGACTGCTTGTTTAAAAAGCATTAAAAATTTTCTTTTAAAAGTTTTCCTGAAACCAATATAAATTGAAATCACTTTAGTTTTAAGATGTGTAAGGATTGAGTGATCTATTGTCATTAAGTCAAATTGCGCTTTTACTTTTGTGCTATGTAGCACATCAAAAAAACAGTTGAAGACCACACTGGAAAAACAATCAAGCTACATTTTTGCTTTTTTTTAGTTTTTGCCCCTGTTTTATTCGGCTGCAGTTTAACTATATAATAATTGACTATATAACTAGAAACCCGATCAAATTACACAGATATTTAGCTTAACAAATAAGTGAGCTATGGTTTTTTGAAGTTTAAAATCTAATTTACTCAAAACAATAAAAATGTAGCTTGAACGTTTTTCCAGTGTGGTCTTCAGTTATTTTAGGTAAATTACCGTGGTGTGATCTAACAAAGTGCTATGCTTTAAGAAAGTCCTAATTTAAGAAATGACAAATTTCGCATATATAAAATAAACATTTGGGGAAAATAACTTAGTAACTTTAATTAGATATCAAGTTAGTTAAAATAACTAAATTTTTTTTTCTAGGTTTTTTATTTTACATATACGAAATTTGTCATTTTTTAAATTAGGACTTTCTTAAAGCATAGCACTTTGTTAGGTCACACCACGGTACTCTAACAAAAATTTTATTATCAACCAAAACTTATTTTGGAAAAAGACGCGAGTGCTTATAAAAGCTTTCCTTGCATTACACGCCAGAAACTTCAAACTGTCTGGTATTTTCTTGAACGTTAACAATTTTTATCGCAAATGTTTGTGAGTTTAAGAGTTCGTTAATTATAGGTATTTCGCTTTTAAATAAACACAAATTGTTGCAACTTTTGTCTTACTTTAATTCACTTAGGTAATCTGGAAAAGGATTTCGTTGAAGAACAAGAGGCCATTAAGCGTCAAGAGGATGAAAAAATTCAACTTTTGCAAAAGTTGAACGAAAAAAACCAGCAACTATTGGAATGCAAACGAACAGTACGTCATTTGAACATATACATACTAAGTATTATAATGTAGCATTTATCACGTGCCAACATCGTTGTCAACTATGTTCTTAGAGATGTTGTGAATATAAAATCAAAATTGTTACTGATTCGTAATTTCAGGTTTTAGGACTGGAAAAATTGTGGGAAGCTGAGCAACAGGAAGTTATTTATAGTTTGAGAGAAGCACTGTACAAAGACATGTCAGTAGAAGAACCTTATTTTACGGTAAATTTCGAAGTAAATTATCAACTTCAATGCTTCTTGCAGCTTTATAAAACGTCAACTTTTTAAGTTAAAAACTTAGAACGTAAGACTTAAACATTCTCATTCTTCTAGAACCGATCATTAGACGATAGATAATAAGAAGACTGATGGTTGATGAGAATGCTTGTAATGAAGTAGCATTTATGCTATATCAAATAACGATATAAAACGTTATTTAGTCTACATTTTATAAATAATCTAGTATAAGAAAGTGTAAATGAGTGCTAGTACCTAAGTACAGTACAATATCATGCAAATACAACTGTTTTGTTGTAAAATTCAACTCGGTACATCATTTGTTTACACAGATAGTTATAAATTATTATTTGACTTCAAGAGATCGAACTGATACACCGAAAAAAGTTCTATAAAATATTACAAAAAGTGAATAGACTTTTAGCCATTTTTGTAGCGCGAAACAAGGTTGGGATTTTTTCCTGTTGGTAGCCAAAAACAGCAGTTCAAGTCTCGTTTTCAACTCATTCGCGATAAGAGGATATGTGATATATCTGATATTCCTGTACTAAAAACGAGCCCAGCAGTCAGGAAACTGAAAATGGAGACGTTGCTAGTTTTTTTAATATTTTTTCGTCTAGACATAAACTAATCGTGTCAAGATAGTGCAAGAATCTAAAAAAAATAAATAAATAAATAAACAAATAAAAATTACAATAAATTACAAAAAACCTCAGATGCAATCTCTCACCTCTAAGTTTTAATCATCTTTAGGAAGAACAAAAGTAAACACAAAGGCTAAAATAGCTCCGGACTGAGAAAACAAGTTTCGCTGTCTCCACTTATGAATTTATTCAATTGAACAAAATACCACACTTTTCAGGAACAAACTTTATTTTTTTTATTATTTTAACCTTTGATAACTTTAATGTTCTTAAGATTTTCTTTACTAACGTTTTTATGTTCGAACAACTTTATTTTAAAAACATTTCGTTACAATCATTGATTGTTGAAAGAGGAATTAGCTTTTACAATTTTTCGATAATAATAATAAAAAAAAAACACCCCGTAAAAAAAAAGTGATACCTTCGATTTTTTCTTCTACTTTGAACAATCCGTTTTTGTTCTTCAGATAAACACATATTACGTAAAAATGGCAAAACATCTTGATTAAAATGCCTATGCTCCGATGATAATGGCATAACGCTCTTTATGCGTTTTTGAAAAGCCAACTCTTCGCTATTGTTTCTGAATCAACAAATTAAATATTAATTTAAAGGCACGATTCAAAGCACATAAATTTCAATAATTAGGCCTTGTTTCATTAATGCTCTCATTTATGGACTATTCTTTGAAAAAATAACAAAGGGAAAACGTACCGTTGTTGTATGAAGACAAGCTTATCTGTCTCATGGCAACGCCGGTAACAATTTTCTACAACCGATTTTGCGCTGTCTAACATGACCTTAATAGGATAAGGGGGAGAAATATCGATTTCAATAGTTAAAAAATCAACTAAACTATCAGTTAAGGAAGCTGACCAAGGGTAAATATCCTTCTCTTTGTAATCATATCTGGAATGAAGAAAGCAATCCATTTCCGAAATACAGTCTATTATGTTGCTGAGATTCTGAAGTGACGTATCTCCTATTAAACAAAATAACCATTTTAACTAAAAAAAAAAATATAAACTAAAATTTAGAGCTATTATTTAAAATAAAATTTAAAATATTATTGATAAAAGAAATACTTTAATTGGTTAATAGGTGGAAATAACAATAGTAGAAATTAATGAGAATTATTCTTTTAATTTAATTAAGTTTTAACAATGATATTATTTTAAACAACCATACCATCAGCCTTTTGGTTTATTTTCTTTATAAAAGAATGATGAGAATTTTTAGACTGATTACTCCAAAGATTGCAAGCAGATATCTAAACACAAATCCACTAATCATGATACACGAATACACATAAAGGCCAATCGGCCTAAACATCACTTGATCAATTACTACATATTTAAAATGATTGACAATCAACCTTTATAAACAAAAACAAAAAACAAAACAAAAAAAAAACAAAAAAAAAAAAAAAAACAAAAAAAAAAACAAAAAAAAAAAGATATATAGAAGATTCTCCATCATTTAAGATTAAGGCATATATATCACCTGAGATCTCTAAACCCAAATAAAATTGTTTTTTAAAAAAGAGACAAAGAAAAAAAAAATTTTATTACTGTTTCAATATTAAAAAAATCTTCGCTGGAGTTTTTCAAAAAATTTGTCAGATTAACACATGGAATCAATATTTTAAGCGGGTCAGTATTTGGCTGATGAACTTTCTCAAAGTTATCTACCAAACTTATATCTTTAGTCACAATTGGAGAATTAGTTTGCATATTGTTGTTGTTACATTGAGTTTTTAGTTTAACTAAACTATTTGAGGATGTTTCACTGGGGGACGTAATTATTGCATTTATATTCGATTTGTTCTGCTGCCTCTCTTTCCACAGTTTGTACATTGGTTCTTTTCCTTGCTCAAGCCAGAATTGTAGTTGAAGCATAGTTTTTCGAACATCATTATTACAAAACCTAATAATTTCCTGCAAAAACTCTTTTGGAACAAACACATGCTCAATTAAACAAATAATTTGCATCATGGGTAATAACTGTTCTGTAGGTGGTCGTTCTAGGGAAATACTTTGCATGCAAACACCTTCTTTATCATCAAAAATAGCTTTTGAAAGATCTATAAACAAGTAATATATCTCGCATTATTATGAACATAATGTAAATGATTTTAGATAGCGTACATCAAGACTCTGTATATATAAAAAATGTTTTAGCTTTAAATTACCATTTGCAGTTAGTATAATAGGTCTTTTTGAAAGTTGACGCAAACTATTTAGTCCTTGCCAAAACCCTTTATCATGGTCTTCATAAACAATGTCTACCTTAAAACAAAGCAAAAAAAGATTTGGAACAAGCTTTAGTGAAATGCACAAATAAACTTTCTGAAATAAGTATTTAAAAGAATCGAAAGGTTTAAAAATTGACATGAAATACAATGTTCATGAAACACTGACGTGTTCAAACAAAACCAATGACATCTCATCATCCTCAACTGTTTCTGGTTTATCTGCCTGTTTACAAGTAAAAAACGCTGCTTTAGATGCTGTTGGTTGTTTTTTTTTAATTTGGTGCGAAACAACAGCTTCTGCAACTCGATCTAAAACTTGCTTTCCAGTTCGAAGAATGGAAGAATTGATCTCTAAAACCTAATTCAAAAAATAAATAATTGAATAAAAAAGCGCATCCTTAAGAAGAAATTTTAGGGAATAAAATTTCTAAAATTTCTATTTCTATTTTGAAATTTAGAAATTTTAGGGAATAAAATTTCTAAATTTCACCTAACCCTATCAAAATTTCAAATAGATTTCCACCAGTGAATAAAAAAGATTTCAAATGCATTGGATACCCTACCATCAGTGTTAATTAGTCTTTTATATAATTATTTCTAAAAGATTAATATTAAAAAAAGTTTAAAGGCATAGTTTGAGATACTTTTCAGTAGAT
This sequence comes from Hydra viridissima, assembly GCF_058129835.1. Classification (NCBI taxonomy): domain Eukaryota; kingdom Metazoa; phylum Cnidaria; class Hydrozoa; order Anthoathecata; family Hydridae; genus Hydra; species Hydra viridissima. The sequence goes on from NW_028324306.1 coordinate 2,487,517, forward strand.
GTGAAGCTTAATTGTGGATACTAGTGTTTTTTTGTTTGTTTTTTTTCATCTCTAAGAATTGACATGAATGCAAAAGAAAAAAAAAAAACTCAATACCTCATCATTATAACATGGACATCAATAGTGCTCAGAAGCACTATTGATACAGCTATTCACAAAAGTTTAAATGATTGCAGAATTTTTATCAAGTCTGTTTGGTTTTTGTTTAATAAAGAAAAACTGTAAAATGATATCGACTTAATTTTTTTTATTTATTAAAGAAAAAGTAATTAGCTTTAAAATGAATATGAACATGTTATAAAAATTTTAATATTTAGTTTTAGTAAAATCTTATAGGAAAAATAAGAAGCAAAAAAGTTTAAACGAATTGCAACATTTGAACAAAAAATGAAAAAAAAAGCGAAATTAATATTTGAAGTGTCCTCCTTTGTTTTTATAGCAAAGATAAACTTGTTTATGCATTGTTTCAACTAATTTCATGCACATCACGCGAGGTACCTTCAGCCAGTACTCATTCAAAAGTTGTTTCAAATGCTGAGTTGATTGAACTTCATAGTATGTCAGTTGATTGTCGATCCAAGACCAAATATTTCCAATTGGGTTGAGATCTGGTGATCTAGGGCACCAGGGCATCACATTGAACTTTTTTTTCAAAAAATATTCATTGATTGAGTGTGCTGTATGAGCTGAAGCCCCATCTTGTTGAAAGATGAATTGCTTGCTTCTGCCATACAAGTGTCTGATTGATGGAACTAAACATTTTTCCAATGTGTTCTTGTAGGTGTATTGATTAATTCGGCCTTCATACAGCTTACAGAAGCCTATACCTTTGTGAGAAAAACATCCCCAGATGCCAACCGAACCTCCACCCCCTTGTCGACGATGTTGCAAAAACCTGTCTGAATATTTCTCAGTTGCAAATCTTTTGACATAGATTCTTCCCTTGCGGTTTACAACTTGAAAGTTAGCTTCATCACTCCAAATAACTTTTGCCCACTGTTCTACAGACCAGTCCAGCCTTTCTTTGGACCACACTTGTCGTTTACATTTATCCGTGATTGAAAGAATAGGTTTTTTAGCAGCTATGTACATTCCAATACCTTTGTCCGACAATGTTCGTCTCACGAGCTCTCTGCTAACTTTTGGATTATTTTTTGACTCATTGAAGATTTGTGCTAGCTTTTTGTAGCTGAGTCTGGGGTTTTCTCTGCTCATTCTAAATATACCATTTTTGTCACAGTTGCTGAGTTTGGATGGTCTCCCAGTACGCGGCATGTCGGAGACATCCTTGGTAAGTTCCCAGGTTTTGATGGTTTTTCTAACGCAATATTCAGAAATGTTAATTATTTTGCCTATTTGAACGTTTGTGTGATTTTTTGTCCGCGCCATACCAACAACTTGCCATTTGATGTCACTAGAAACTGATTTTCGACCGATTTGCACGCAATTGAAATGAATTTGAAATTCACAATATTTTAAGTTGATTTTTAATGAATTAAAAGCTGCCTGATGATGTTGTAATGAATTTTTTTGATTGAAAAACTACTCAATTATTTGCTAATTAATTGATAAATTCGCTGCAAAAAAAAATTTCGCAGCGGATTTATCAATTAATTAGCAAATAATTGATCCTAAATAAAATCGGTTAAACTTTTGTGAAACCTCTTAATTTGTATCACCTACCTTTTAATGAAATTTCTGAGTAAACGATAATGAGTCAAAACCTACTTTTTTTATTCTATTAACAAGTAACCTATTTACCAAATTGGAAAAATAATTATTTTGATATCTATTTCCGTTAGATTTTTATTCAAGAAAAACCGAAGATTAGATTTGAAAATTCTGCAATCATTTAAACTTTCGTGAATAGCTGTATAATAAACCATGACTGAATGTAGATTAATAGCACAAACAAGTACTGGATATTTTTTCAATTCACTTGCTTTTAGATGAAATTTCTTTTCATTTTCATGATGCATCAAACCTCAACGTATTTCTTTAGCTAGATTGCTCCTAATTGTAGCTTCAGCTTACATTTTTTAAATTAATAGAAAGCAAGAGAAGAAAACTTTAGAAACTATGAATAAATCTTTAATAAAATCTTTTTTTTTTTTTTTTTTTTTTAAAGTAAAAGTTTATTACTCTAAAATGGTAAGACTTTCTGAAACTTTTTATGACTTATTAGAACTTTCTAGACTTTTCTTGAATTACCAACACCTATTTACAACTTTTTATAACATTCTAGTACTTTCTAAAACATTGTAGAGCTGTTTTAAACTTTCCAAAGCTTTTTGGAATTTTCCAGAACAATCAGGAACTTTCTAGAGCAAATAAAAGCTAGATAAATATATCTAATACCTATGTAACAGTTTACATAAAGAACTGTTTTTAAATAAGTGAAGTTACTTTCTATTTTGCAGAATGCCACTCCAGTTTCAAATTATAACTCAAAATTAATACTGTCCAATAATTATTGGAAAATAACTATTTCTAAAAGAGCATATAGAGAAAATTTCCAAAGAAGTTAAGATGCTATGGAAAAATAAATTTGATTTTCCATCTTTCAGATCAATTAATATAAACAAACATTTACAAGGTGATGAAGATTTACAATTAATTTGTAATGAGGGGGAAAATAAGATGCTTTGAATGAACATTTTGATATTACTAAAGTTAACAGTCACTGATTATCCAAAGAAGACAAACAACTTTACTGCCAGCAAGTGAAAAGCAAAAGCGAAGTGGGTTACTCAACAGGTAAAGTTGGAAGTAAGGAAACCATTCACTCTTTAAAGAGATGAAAGCTGACTGCTGAATCAGCCTTAACACCAAAATTAACATATTAGGATCATATATCTAATGCTAGTGAGTCTACAGATTGTGAATATGAAAAAGATAAGAGCCCTTGTCCAGAAAATACAAGTAAAACTGCGACCAACTTGGTGACAATTACAAGAGTATCAAAAAACAAAGCTGTTAAAATCTGCAAGCAATTGTAACATGATGGCATTGATATTTCAACTCCAAGTCAAGCAGCAATTTATAAGTCAAAATTCAGAAATGCTGCTAAATTTAAGGCTGAAATGATTAACACATTACGCATGCAATATTGGTAGTGCTGGGCAAAATACTTTTTAAAAGTATTTGAAATAAAAATAAAATAGTCTACCTAAAAAGTATTTGAAATGAAAATAAAAATAAAATACAAGGAAAGTATTTCAAATAAAAATACATTATAAAACTATTTTAAATACAAAATACAAAATACTGGAATTGTAACGACTCGAATCGTACATCACAACTTTATTGACATAATTTAACCTTTAAATTAACATTTATTGGCCTTTAAAAGTAACAGTTTTTCGAATGTTACATCACTAAGACAGTTCCTTCGTGGCGTCTGAATTTGTCCAGCGGTGCTAAATAACCGCTCAACAGGTGCGGATGAAGGTAAGGTCGTATTGTACCTCACAAATACGTGTTTTATAACTTCATATTTTGCCAAGATTTTAAAATCCATACCAGAGTCGCTTAAGTACGATAAACATTCGTTGTTGACTGTTGTTTGTTCTGTAATGTTAATTTCGCTAAACGAGAAAAAATCATCACTCATGCCACTGCCACCAGCTGATTGAGTACCTGGAAGTGGATCAGGGTCAGAAATAGTATTAGCTCTGCCCAACAACTGTTGCTGCTGAGACTTAGCTGCACAAACGAAGAGATCACGACAGAAATCTTTTTTATCACCCGGAACCCATCTCATTTTGAAGTAGGGATGCAATACTGCTGCAACTTCCTGCTGGCATTATGTTCAGAAAATGATAGATGAACCTCAAATCTTGTTTTCAAGCTTGTAAGCATAGATTCTGCAAGTTTCTTAGCATGCTTCAGTGATTTCTGCTGCAGGTCCTGCAACTTCTGCTGTACGGTGTGCAGCGTCGGAAGTACATCGCCAAAGTACACATTGTCACCTTGTAACCTGTCAATGGCAACAGCAATAGGAGCCATTATCATTACATACTCTTCTAGACATTCTAACTCCTTCTTTTTGAACTTTGGCAACTTCAAAATGTCGCATATTTCTCCAAGCTTATCTTGCAACTGGAGAATGCATTTCAATGCATCATACCAGGAGTTCCATCGTGTAGGGACTGGTATCAGTATTGCCCTTGCGATGATTTTTTTGAGAGCATCTGATGCCTTGGAACTTCTATGAAGCAAATTCCAAATGCTGGTACACTTGGCCAATGCAGCTCGATAAAGACGTTTGAAATTAGCATTAGAATCACATGCTTTATCTGCATCAGTAGTTGATGTGAGGCTGAGAGAGTGACTATTGCAAGCTTCATGGTGAGGCAGAACAACTTCAGTATCATCATCCGTGTCTTCGCTAACTGGTAAATTTAGGACTGCAGTCATGTCCGCTATTTCAACATCATTGTCGGAATTTTCTGCTTCATCATCATCACCAGTTCCTGTTTCCTGAATTTGTTCTTCAGCAGTTGCAGAGATCCCTGAACCAGATGTAGTACTGCTAGTATCTACAAAATATTCTCGGAAGGCTTTGCTGAAGTTAGAGGCATTATCTGTTACTGTTGCTGTAATTTTTTCCACGTGAAACCCATAATCATTATGAATTTTTGAGATCATTGCAGCCACTGAGTCGTAAGTATGACTTCCAACAAAACGTTGACAGGAAAGAGCAACAGATATGCGTGATACTGAGCATTCAGTACTTATATCAATATAGTGAGCTGTCATTCCTAAGTAGCTCTTTTGGTTCACTGACCAAATGTCAGCTGTTGTACAAACAAATGGTACTTTACTGAAGACTGTTCTTTTATCATCACGCATTTTTTGCAAACGGGCGTTTAATCGCTTGCCTAATGTTTTGCGACAAGGTATACTGACATTACGATTGAGTCCGTGGATCAAATTTTTGAACGCCGGCTTTTCCACTGGGATCAAGGGGCGCATTTCCTGCACAACGTAGTCAGCAATAAGCTTGTCAACTTCATCCTGTGAAATGGATGTTTGATTTCGAGGCATAATATGCTTTTGTTTCAACTTCTTAGAAGCAAGACCAGATTCGACAGAAGGTCCACCTCCAACTCCAGATTCCATCTCAGCTACCGAACGCTTACGCTGTTTTGCAACTGAAACCTTGTGCTGCTTGTATTCCTCGATTCGCTTTTTGCCATGAGCATTCTGCAACAACAACAACAACAACAGTCAATCAACCGAGATTATTGCATTTATTTGTGTTATGTTATAGCATTAGCGTTTGTCTGTGTTGCTTTATGTGTTTATCGTTTTTACTGTTTAGTGCGCAATATAATATAGTGTTTTTGTAGTTATATACATACCTGAAGATGTTGAGTAAAATTAGAAGTTGCTTTCAGTGAACCACTGTAGGTTTTTTTGCCAACACATAACATACACTGTGCAATAATTTTAACATCCCCTGTAGTTTTACTTTTAGATATAATTTTGAAAAATTTTCCATCAAGTATGGCAGGGACGGCTTGTTCACTCTCAGCATTTTCATTTTCTACAATTTCAGTCGTTTCCCTCTCTTCCGCCATTTTGAATTTTTGGTAGATTGGTTCCCTCTAATATAGTAATTAAATAACAAATTACCATTACCAAGGGTGGTCCAAGGCAGCTCAATCCAGCCAAAGAACTTTTGGAAACCAAGTTTTAATTAATTTGCTGTTGGTGGAAAAGTATTTTGTATTTTGTGTTTTAAACAAAATAAAAAATAGCCTTGAAAAGTATTTGAAATAAAATTGAAAATACTAATGAATAAAAGCATTTCAAATAAAAATAAAAATAATACAAAAGTATTTTAAATAGTATTTTAAATACTTTCATTTAAAATACTTTTTAAAATACTCAACACTGAATATTGGTCCTTTCATTTTGCTAGCAAACACATTGAGGAAAGTGAATATCAAGTTGTGGTACTTGAAAAATGAAAGAACAAACGTGAAGTTAGACACACTGAGCTTAAAAGAATGCAAGGCTAAAGTTATTGTTGTAGAAATTGTAAGAGTTCTTGATGAAGACAAGTTGTGCAAATCAATAAAGATGATGATTGCTAATGTGACAAGTATTGACACTAGGAAAAATTATGGAGTAGTTGCCCACCTGCACAGAAATGTTCTTAGAAAAGGATAATATTCTAGTTTTGTTGGAAATACAATTAACATACCAACCCCATCACAATCTAGTATTTCTTGAACAGTTGTATGAAGTAGCAAAGATGCCTAAAATGAAATCAATTCTGCATGAAGAGGAAAACTCCTGCTTTCAGTTTGATGGTAAAAAATTGAATGCCAGATAGAATTCAAAGACCATATTTGCTCTTATTTCTTTGTGGTTCTGAAATGGCACTGGATATAACATGCTTTTTCAACTCAAATGCCTGAAAGGAAACCCTGCTGCTTTCAAACCAAATATTTAAAGACAATGTTTATCAAAATTTGATGGATGTAACTTATGAATTAACTTACTGTGGAGCTATGAAGTCATTTATAACAAATTGGAGTTTGAACAAATCCATTCCAGATATATAAATGTATTTATATTTGTGTTGAATGAGTGGTAAAATTAATAGAAGAAATGCATCAGAGAAACGGATAAATATCTAACCCTTAAATTTATTTCAACTAGTAAATCTTGATTGTTAATGTAATTAAGTAAATTTGTTAACATATACTACTTTAACAGATTTTAGTAAACTTCATGAGTTTCTTGTTCATTGGTGAGAAAAAGTTTTTTAGGAATGAAAAAAAGGTTAAAGCCTTTGAGGTTATTTAAAATAAAATTACCTCAATCTATATGAAAAAGTTAAACGATTTCTGCTACAGATTTTTCATTTTCTTTAATAGCTCAGAGCTACATATTAAGATATTAATATTTTTTAAAATTACAACAAGTACTTGTGATTGGAATCTCACTATTGATATAAATTGAGCCTCTACTAACTTGATACATGCTACAAAAACATTTGGTAATGTAGAAACTATTAATTTGTACAGAAGCACTTACTTTAAACTGCATTTGTTTTGCGCATGCAACAACTGCTGCAGTAGTACCACAACCAACAGGGCCAGTCAACAGCAGTGTATTTGATAAACTAAATTCATCCTCAGAAAAACTTAAATCACTGTCACTGTCACTATCACTTTCTTTTTTCCTGAGAAAAAGATTATAGTTATTGGTTGATTTTTTTTTTAATCAGCTGATAGGTTTAATAATGACAATCAAATAAAGTAGGTTAATCTACCATATGATTGCATCAATAACCAGAGCTGTCTAAGATAAAAACATACTAAATTACTCCTCTCTGATTACTAATTGTAGTTGTTACCTGGGATTTCTCACCATGTTATAAATGACACCTAAAGTAATACTTAGTGCAAAGCTTTTTTTAGAAGCAAAAAAAAAATAAAAAAAAATTTAAATTTAAGAGTTCAACCAAAGAGACGACTGCAATTAATTATTACTTTTTTGAAGCTTTAAGTGCTTTTTTCTTAGCTACCAGATCATGATGCTCTTTCCAAGTGTTTAACCAGTCAAATAACTCACGAACTTTAGCTCGATCGCCCAACACAAAACGGGGTTTGTTTGGTTGATACTTCTCGGTCCAAGAAAGAAACGAATTCACTACTACTTCATTTAGAACAAGTTCTATATACATAACAAAAAAGTAAAGCAAAGATATCATCCCAAATGAATATGTTTTCTCCTAAAGCAATCTTTCCTAAACAATTCTTTCTTTAAATAAAGGACTAAGGCTCTATTCTTTATCTTAAACTTTATCTTAACTTGCTTGTGTAAATTTTACCTCCTTAACCTAATTTTTTCTTCAAGTCTTGAGAACATTGAGTACTTTTTTTTAATGTATGCTTTTGATTATTAAAGTTATTCACACATGCAATAAAAACACCCACCAAGAGCAGGTTTCAACTTGGGTGATCTTTCATTAAATTTTGAGTGTGCAGGTTTCTTTTTTAGACTAGATTCTGTTCTTTCATCATCCATAGGCAAATCAGGATCATTAGTAAAGTCTTTTTCTTCAACTATACAGTTCTGTAGCACTTTTGAGCAACTTCCTAAAACAGGCTTGGATGAAGATTTTGCAAGCATTTCGGATTTTGTGTCAATTTTTAAAGGGCTAACAAAGTTTTCAGAGTAATCGACTTTCCTTTTATTCCTAGAGGATCGCCGAACATTTACCTTGGCAATTTTTTCACTACTTATTTCTTCTTCTTTCCTTGTACCAGTCACATATAGGCAATCAGGGGAATCAAGAGTATTATTCTCTATTAAACTGTCAACTAAAATCGAGTGTTCACATAAATGTCTTTGATCATCACTTTGAGAAACCAAGTCAACTTTGTTGCTCATTTTTTCCCCAGAATTTTCACATTTGTATTTTTTGTTTGAATCTTTATTTGAAAGGAAGTTTTTCCGTTTACTGCCTTTTTTATTATCAACAAAATGTTGCTGAATGCCAGCTTCTTGTTTTTCACTTTCAATTTTTACATCAGAGATTGAACCATTAGGGAGAGAGACAGGATCCACATTCAAAGATAACTTATTATCAATATTATTTAATAAATTTGTATATACTTTTTGATCAATGGAATCTTCCTGAAAGTTAACTTCTAAACGAGGAGCAGATGTTTTAATTTCAATGATAGAATCTTCCAAGTCATCTTTTACATTAGAAAACATTGCACGTATGTCTTTAGAATTCACTCTTTTTTCTGCTTTGACATCTTTAGAAACCACTTTACTGTAATCCTCAGTTACTACATTTAATTTATTTGGATTTTTCTGAACCAAAATATCAGAATCTTCTTTCACAACATCAGAGTTTGTACATAAAATGTTTTCTTGCATCACATTTTTCTCATTAATTAATTCACATACTTTTTCCTTGAAAACCTCATTAATATCTTTACTCAAATTTTCGCAGTTGAAAAAATCTCTTCTACGGTTTTGCTTTTCTTTTCTTTGCTCCCGCTTTTGAATTGCATTTCCTAACAGCCCATTGATACTTATATTAATTTTTAAGGGACTTGTTTGTTCTTGTTTATTTGGGTGTATAATACCAATACTTTTGATATCACAATGACTTATATCAGTTTCCTTTAAATGTTCAACATCTATGATAGAATTATTTGCAACTTCTGCTTCTTCTACTTTTTGAGGATTTTTTGTTTCGTACTTACTCAACCTTTCCGATGGATTCTTTTTTTTAACAGATTTTTTAAGTAAGAATCTTATATCTTTTACATCACTTTTTTTTTTTAAATGATTTTTCTCTAATAACTCCTTATTTTTGTGATCATCAAGCACACTATTGATCATCTGAACTTCAGCATCACGCTCCCAAATTGATTTAAGATTATTTATCATTGCTTCATTTCTCTGAATATCTAAAAAAAAAAAAGCTCTTGAGTTAAAAATGAATTAAGAAAAAAAGTAAAAAACAAAAAAATCATTTTTAGAAACAGAAAAAATGAACATTACTTTTTAGTGAAACCTACAAAAATTTTGACATAACAGCTATTGCATAATTTTTGTTTAACAGCAGTTAACTTAATTTGTCATAGAGAAAGGGCTTAAATATACTTTTAATTGATTAATTTAGTTTGAATCAAATAGTATCTTTAAGATTTAATCCAAATGATGCAGCATTGAAAGGCACTTTACATCTACCACTTCTTGAAAAGAGCAATATAATACAAGTGGTTTTTCGTGGTCACATTTGCAGCTTAATGTTTCATAAGTCCATGAGATAGAAGCATTATCTTGTGTTAAATAAAAACTCATTACAATTATTTAATAATTAAGTAAAAACTCATTATAATATTTCTATACATAAAAAACAATCAATATGAAATAAGATTTTAAAAGAATAACATACTTTTTGTTATAATACTTTTTTGACAAGAGAGAAAGTGTTGAAAAAATTTCTTCACAGGAAAATCTGGGTACTGCTCCACTAAAATCAAGAGCCAATCTTCAACCAATCGAAACTCAGTTTTCTTAGCCTGAACACCAGAACCATCAACAAATGATTTCTTTAAAAAATTATTACAAACCAGATTAATAAATAATTAGTAATATTGATAATGAAATGACTTTTCTGCTAATTGCAGTCTTCATAGCGGATTAATCTTACTTTTTTTATCTGTTTATCAAGTAAACTTTTGTAATCATCTGTAATCTTAGGAAAATCACAGATTTTATCTACAAAAGAAAAAGTTAACCACATTTATTATAAAACGAAGAAATTAGATTTTAATTGTATCAGCAACATGTAAGTTACACCTAAATATTCATTTAACATATTTTAGTTTTCTCCTAATTCTTTATTAGTCAGCTACAACTTTTAGGAAACTTTATTGCAATCATAAAAATACTGGGTTCACATATCCATACAAAAGATATATGAAACCAGTTAAAATAGTACCAGTAAAAATAGTGTAAGTGAAAATAGTACTGGTGTAGAATAAGTTAAACTAAAACATCAATAAATTATTTAGATAAGAAATTCTGTACCTGCATTTGATTCTTCATTTAAAAACCTTTTTATAGGCTCATGATGAACCAAATCACAGTTAACATGATTGTAAACTGGAAATGGAGTTGGTAGACTAAGTTGACTTGTTCCTATTTTTACAGCATCTCTGCAAGAGAATGATGCTGTGAAATCTAAACAAAATATCAAAAAAATATATAAATTCTTCCAGGTAAAATGTGTCTTTTTTTGCCATTAAGATATTTTTACAAAAAATTGACAAAATGCAGGATAATTGATCATCAATAACAGATCATAGCTCATATCAAATTTTAAAAAATTGGGGAGCTTTTGTATAATATTGAGAAGGGTAGTTATTGGAATTTAGAAAAATTTCAAATACAGTTGTAGGCAAGGTGAAGATGCTCTTTATCTAGAGAATCCAAATTGTGAGAAAATATGGTTTTTGGTTTTGAAATTCAGTAAAAGCCAGTTTTGAAAATCAGTAAGAAATCTGCTTTTTGTTCAGGAGAACACCATTAAAGTGATTAAAAACACCAGGTAATCAACAAACAAGTTTGTCTTTAAAAATAATAAATCTCATGAACTTTACATTTGGTTTTAGTTATTTTAAAACTAAATTAGTTAATTGAAATTTAACTATGTGGGAGTAAATAAGTTTCAAAAATAAAGTTTTCATTTTTTTCTGCATTCAGATATCTGTTATGTAAATATTGAATTAGTGTTGACAAGTTTGTGCAACTTTCCTTAACTTAGTATAATGAGACCCTTTTTTTTTCCTGTGCAAATGAGATGCTTCTCTTAAGTTAAGATAATAAAAAATGAAAATGAGCAATCAGAAGACTGGAGTCTTAACAACAAAGTGATTAGGCTACAAATTCAACAGGCCAAACACTGATAGTTTTTCTGTAAATAATAAAATCCCTTCTTTGAAAAACATGTAATATGATATCAGTTCAATAAAGGATTATTGAACACATGTATAAAACATGTAAAATTAATTCAGCATTATGAGAATATTCTACAGAGTATTTGAAACTAAAATTAAACTAATCTCATATTCAATATTGCAGCATACTTTTGAAGTATGAGAGTGTTTGTTTGTCGGCAAACCTATGAAAAGATTTCTAACTTTCTTAACTTTGATTATAGAAAGAAACTAGTTTTGGGTAATTCCATGTGAAATCATATAGGCATACAACTCAAAAACTATATGCTATCACTATGAGCATGTTTCAAACTTTATTTATGTAAAAGAACAATAAATGTTATGTTTGAGACAAAAAGAAGGTTAAAATTAAATATTTCTTACTCAAAATCTAAACAATAAACAAAGTAAATAATAAGACTTTTACAAGAACTTATAAATCAAAAAAACTTTTAAATTCATATTTTAATTTAAAAACTGAGCACAATTTTCATTAAAAACTTTTGCTTTTCCTTTAGGTCAAGCATCTATAACTCTTGGAATTGCACAATACAAGCTTCAAAGATATAGATTGTAAAAGAAAATAGAAACTTTGTTGCTCTGTTGTAAATTTTGTAACTCAGATTTAGTCAAAGTGTAATGAAGCTACTGGCACAAAAGTAGAGGCTGTGATTGTTCAAAACTGAATTTTCAATAAAGGGGAATCTTTTAAAAAAAAAATCTTGACACTTTTAAAATTGCCCAGCACTGGTGAGTAGCAACAACAGAAAGGGAGTTAGGGAGAGGCCACACAGAAACAGAATGAGTAACAAACGTTTATGAAGTTAGCAATGATCATCTTGGTGACAGCCTATCAACTTCCTCCAATTATTCAAATAATAAAAGCAGACCAAATGATCTTGATTGGTTGAAATTTTAATGAAAGAAAAATTTAAGTTGATGCATTTATAAGTAAAATTCAAATACTAACCCTGAATACAACTGAATCTTGAAAAAAGAGATTCTAGCAATATCTGAAAACAAAATCAACAGAAAAACAACTGATTTCGTTTTAACTTTAGTTCAAGATTTCTTCTGAGATGACAAGTTTTTCAAATTATGTCTAGTAAGAAAGATTGTATTAATGTTAAAGATGGTTCTCCACAACAAAAACAATTATCACTATACAACTTTTGTATTGAAATTTTAATTAGATAAAGATTGAATTAGAAAGCTATTATTGAAATAATTACATTACATTGGTAGTCATATATTTTTTAACAAGTTGTTTTGTTTTTAAAGTGATGGCAATGAGAATGATGGAGAATCTAAAAGGAAGCTTAGCAAGTATCAATAAAATTTCTTTTTTTCTTTTATTTATGGATCTAATGCATAATAAAAAAAACCCTAAAAGTTCTTTAAATTTATGCTAATACAAAGAAGATTTCTAGATGACAGCTGATGGGAATTTTTTGTTGATCAGTGGCAAGAGTCCATGTGAGAGAACATGTGATGCAGTTCAAAGGAAAACATTAAGTCAGCTTTCAAAGACCATTAGACCAGCAATTATTTACTGGCAATTTTATGCTTGAATTTACTTTTTGTAAAATAGAAATAGTTTAACTATTAAAAATCAAATTAATAATCATATTTTTTTAAATAACCAGACACAATAGTTTTAACTTAACAACTAAAAGAACAATCTGATATGCATGAAACCGTTCCAGTCACAAGATATTTCCACCATTACAAACCCATTTTAACTTTTGAAGTATGTTTCAAGCAAACAAGTGTTCGTGACTTTGTAGACCTGGTGTTTTAGCCAAATCTAATTAGCTGCATGTAGGGATGGCAATCCCGGGATCCCGAAATCCCGGGATTCCGTATAAATTGTTGATCCTGTAATCCCAGGATTTTTCACAAAAATTTCCCGGGATTTCGGGAATGTAATAAAAAAAGTAAAGATAAATAGGGATTAAGCTATTAATTTATTCGTACATCATAAAGTGTCTAGTAAATGCAGTCTTTGGTAAAATACTTGTTACATAGCTGTTTATTCTCTTTGCAATATTTTAATTAGTTTAATTTCGAATTTTCGGCTTCATTTTAATTACAAATCGTCGCACGAGAATTAGAGGGTTCTATCTGCTTTTTTTTATATTATAAGAATTTAATGATAAAAGCTGTAATTAACAATTAGTAATAAAAACAAGTTTAAAATTATAGAAATAATATTATCAGTTTGATTATGAAACATAAATAACGAAAAAAAGATGTATAGTTTTAATTATAAAAAATGACAGGACTAAAACATTTTAACTGAGATAAATTGAAAGTTAAATTTTCACAACAACAAAAAAAGTTAGAGCCCAATACTTCTTATGCAACGAAATGTATGCGTGATTCTAAAAAATTCTTCAACTATTCAAAGTGTTTTTTTTTCAATTTTACAGTAACAGATTCAGTTTGAATTATAGATCTGATAAAGAAACGTAAATTGAAATAGTTTAAGAACTTTAGAAATTTAAAAAAAATTAGTACTTAAGTAAATATTTTTAACCTATAACCTATAAGGGTAGAAAGTGTAACTGGGTTTTTATGCTTAAAAAATCGAACACGATTAAATGACGAAAAGATTGTCACTTTCAGTTTTTTAAAGTGGTACTTTCAAAAATAAATAAAATTCTTGTATATTCATTTATATTCATATTATTTTTAATTATCATTTTTATTATATTGTGCTATCTTTTTAATGAATTGTTTTATAATTTCAATAACTTAGGTTCATTAGTAAATGAACTATTTTAGTTAACTAAAAAATGAAAAATGAATAATTTATTGTTAATATAATTATATTATCAATAAATTAATCATTTTTCAGCGTTTGATGATTACTTTGTTCTTCACATACTTCACCGCAAATGATTGTTTCTGTTTTTTATCAAATCCCGGGGATAAATTACTCAACCCCGAAATCCCGGGATTTAGAATGTCTGGGATTTTGCCATCCCTAGCTGCATGTAGGTTTATTTTGATGTTTTAAATAGTTTCATTAGATACCTTGCCACAAAATTTATAACGATATCATTTTTTTTTTAGCTTTCTATTGCACAATGAACAGCAACCAAGTGGCAAAACAATTATTAAGAATGGCAGAAACATTTTTGCAAAAATAACATATAAGTAGGGAGTAATCTTAGTATGTATGTGAGCATGTGGTAATCTTTTCTTTTGATCCACATGAATTTATTGCTAATAGGGTTGAATCATTAACAGATCAGCACTATAATTGACTTAACTCCTTAAACAAATATTAATTTTGTGTTAAATACTGTTCTTAAAAGCAATACAATGATGGATCTGCCTGAAGATTTCAATACATTATCACAATTTTTGCATTTAGCATACTGTCCACTTTTTACTTGCAAAAAGTGATTCTAAATAGAGTGTTAAAAAATCCCTTTTTATATTCTTGAATGCCATTTTTGTTATAGAAGCAGAAAAGGAAAATTTAATTTCTACTTTATATTTATATAACTTTTAAATAATGAAATAAAGATTTTTAAACCATAAAATAATTTTGTAATATTGTTTTCCTGCATCAATATTAATTTAGTGTTACTTTCATTTTTAATTTTCTAAATAATCAAAATTTATATAATCAGATTTTAAAAATATTTTTTCAATGAATAACAAAACTTTAATAAAATGACAAAAGCAAAAAAATAAAATCTAAAAAAATTTGAAAGCAAAATGAAGCAACTTTGACAACTATTTTAAAATACCACCTTCAAGATGGTGTTTTTTTTTTGTACATTATCTTAGTATGTCAAAGACACTTTTTTAAATATCTTAGCTTATATACTAAAAATAACCTTTCAAAGCATCTTGTACTGCAATAAACAGTGTATGAAATTCTGTAAAACATTAAATTGCAAAATCTTCTAAAAGCAGTTTCAAAAAATTTAAAAACCACTTTACCTGTGTTTAAAAATCATGCAATAAACTAGGTTTCCAGAAAACTACTTTGGACATCCCATCCCCACCTTGACATACTGTTTTTTTTAAATTTCATAATTTGCAACTTTTTATTTTCAGAGATATATTATAAAGAGATCAGATTAAAATAATAAGCCATTTAGTAAGAGATTTCTCCTTTTGGGGAACTTCTTATTTGTGAGTAAATAAACATAAAAAGGAAAAAAAGACAAACTAATTTGCTAAATAATGTTTATTTATTAGGCTAAAATCTAAAAGGAGTAAAAAATTATATCACTGATGCAAGTAAAAAATTCAAACAGTTAAATATAATAAAACATAATAACAAACAGATAAATGAAAAAAGACAAAAGATTGCAAAAAGTAATTTTATATCATAGCTCTAACCTTTATCATCTGATGGCTCTTCCTCATTTACAGCTTCGTTTTTTTTATTCAACTTTGTTTTGCTTTTACTTTTTATGTCAGCTTCATTTAGAAAAACAAAATCATTATCAATGTTCAAAATCTCTTTACTTGTGGAATTAACTTCATTTTGGATATTTTCGTTTACAATGTTACTTGACGTTTCTTTATTCAGTGGCAGACTTTGATGACTTTCATTATGTTTTGGCAACTTTTTTAGGGTGGCTTGTATTTTTTTGAAGGGATGGTTTTTACTTTCTTTGTTCCTTGATTCCTTATTTAAATCTTGAGACTTTTTGAAAAATGAAAACAAAGTTTGCTGTGGTGTTGAAGGTAGTGGTGGCAGAATATCCTTTTTGATTAAAAATATATGTATATGTATTGCTATTAAAATACTGCACTATGCTTGCCTGTGATTGCTAGGGTAAAACTTAGTGTACTTGAAAAACCTCTGCTTAATCATTATTATTGGTGTCAACGAAGCACTAGTAAAGACTTAACTAACTTTTCAACATACTTATGGTAACCATGACTTACATCCACAGTTGGTACAGCAGAAAGTTTTTTTGCATAACCAAATTTTGAACAGAAATATATACTAAACTCTTATTCTTATTCAACTCTTGACTGTTAATTAAATTAAATTTTAACATCAGATCTCATGTAATAACTGTTTAAAAGTAATTTTTTGTAAAAATTAATTTAAAACAATTAACAAACTTAGTACTTAGGAAACCACTAGAACTTTTGTTGGTTCTTTTTGTATTGTTTTTGTATTGCTTCAAATGTTTTAAATAAAACTAATGAGAAAAGCAAGAACTCATATACATTACAAATCATTTTTAAAGACCATTTATTATAAGAAAGCTAACATTTGTACATCACAAAACATTTCACAGAAATAGAAACTGGTTTATCTGCACCATCATAAAAACAACTAACTTTAGAGAATATTTAACTCAAATTCATTACTTGTTTCTTATGTCATTTTGATAAAATTTTCTGGAGTTTTACTAACTATTTTACAGTAATTCTATGAACAAGTGTAAAGAAATCATACTTTTTAAATGCTGTAAATATATTCTTAACTAGATACATAAATAGATACATACATACATACATACATACATACATACATACATACATACATACATACATACATACATACATACATACATACATACATACATACATTCTAATTTTATAAGTAAACTTAGGTTTACCCTGGTGGTCAAAGGCAAGCACAGTTGCTTGAAATACAGAGACTTTGAAAATAAAATAAGTTGATTAATTTTGAATATCTTTTAGTTAAAATGTTATAAGCATTCTAGAGCTTTATCTTGATTAGAACTTCATCTAAATAATTAAGAACTACAGAAAATAAATCTAGATCTATTTGTTGGAGTGTTAAGTGTGAATTTCTAAGCATTAAATTAACCCAGGTAATCTTTTTGATAATAGCAAACTATACTTAAGTATAAGGGTAAGTTAGAAAAAAGTCAAACTTGGACTAACCTCTACTCCTTCATTGAAATCATTGTCCATAGCACTTTAAAATCATCAATATCTAAAATCTAAAATCAAAATTGAATTAATGATTTGATATTCTACCCTTACACTTACAATTAGTGCGCATAACTTGATGCTTAGGAATTTGAAAAATAAATAATTTCTCTTATGTATTTTAGATATTTTTAGCTTTCAAATATGTTAATAGTAAAAACTAAGCTGCTCTCAATAAATACTGAGTTCCAAGGTTAGCTTAGTTATCCTATCAATCCTATATCCTGATTTGCACTTCTTACAGGGTTAAAGCTTTAACTATATATATATATATATATATATATATATATATATATATATATATATATATATATATATATATATATATATATATATATATATATATATATATATATATATATATATATATATATATATATATATATGCATATACACATATATAGACAGCGGCTGTCAGATTAGTTGCGAAAAAAAGGCATTTTCAGAAAAAGAAAAAATGTGATTTCAATTATTTGTTCAAAGAATGCCTTTTAATTAAACTTTTGAGTTCTTTGAGAAATTTGATTTTACTTACCATCGAAGATTACGCGGGAAAAATAAACGAATAAATAAGGTCGATTTTGCAGAATAGAATTTGGTGTATTTGTTTTTGTGTATAACCCTTGACTCAATACTATACTGTTATATACAAAAAAAAATAAACCAAATTTACTATAAACCAAATGTATTTGTGGAATCGACAAAAGCAGTGCTATGATACGTAAATGTTTTAAATTATAATATTACAGCCTTATAACTCTAGCATAATAAATAACATTAATGGTAAAAAATAATGGCTTTTATACACTTTAAGATAGGTAAGCAATGGCATTACTTCTTGTAATATATTAGTTTATATAATTTAGATACCTGTTACTATTCATGGTATATCAGATCTTTCATTTTGTTTTTCCTAGCTAGTTATTAAAAACATTTAGTTGACTTTCCATCACTTAATAATAAAAAGATATCTAAAAATGTTTAACAAATTGTCTTATACTGTTGGTGAACCTGCTAGGTAAAACTTCTGCATGCAATAACATAAACAACTTGCTAACAAGATTTAATTTGAAAATGTAAACTATCATATTAAAAAGTTTTAGAACTTTTTTAAAGATGCTAGATATCTTATAAACAAGACTATTGATATTTTCCTTTACATACTGACTTAGCTGCAAATAATCTAGTTTTTTACTTAAACTAACAAACTTAAATAAATGTATAGCATTTGTATTTGTACTCTCTCTTTCTGATATATATATATATATATATATATATATATATATATATATATATATATATATATATATATATATATATATATATATATATATAGTTTTCACTGCAACTGTTTTCACGGGGCTTATTCATTGTGGAACTATTAAAATTGTAGATGAACCATTTTTATTTTATAATCATGGAATGTAAGTTTCTTTTAGTTTTTTTTTTTTTTTGGTATCTTTTTAAAACCAGTAAACATTTTAAGTGGTATAAACAAAGCCCTATATTACAGTATTTGTTAACAGTATTCTCCATTTAAATACTTCTAAAGTTTATAAAAATATTCCTAGGTATAAACTTTCTATTTGTAGGGGTTCAATGCGGCGAAGTGAGCAAGCTGCAGAAATGGTAAAAATATTAACTAAAAATAGTAATTAAATTGTATATAAATTGAGTAATTGAATTGGGGGAAAAAACTGCTAAAAATGAATATTTTTTTCCAAATCAATGAAGAAAACTTTTTTATTGAATTAGGTCAAATTAAAAAAACACCTTATATTTATTATGTTTGTTTGTTTTCTTGATGTAAAAAAAAGAAAAGCACAAGTTCTACTTTATCTGTCAAAAATCCAATGAGACTTATCTGGCAAAAAGAGCTCCTTTTGGCAGATTAAGTAAAATTAGTAATATTCTGTAGCAAATTAAAAATACCCTTAAAATATTTTATTTCAAATATAAAGCTTAACTTTGGGAAGTAATATCTTTATGATTTATTGGTTACACCTTATTGCAATATTACATCTATTTCTAAAGTTTCAAAAACTGAAATAAAGTTGCCAAATTGCCTCCTAATTTATTACTGAATAATTGTAAAAATAAGAACAGTTTTAGATTTGCTGCATTTCAAGACTATTGTTTCGACAACACAATGACGAGCTGCTTTCAGTAGCTCAATTATTTTTAATAATTCAACAATTCAGCTACAAGAAAACTAGTTAATGTATTGTGCTTATTGTGCAAAAGAATTTGTGCTTTGAAGTTAAACATTTACATTTAAAAAGAAACATTTTGTTCTAAAATTATCTATATTTGGTAATGTGAATAGCTTTGAACAATAATAGTTAAATATATTTAAAAAAAAAGTGATTTAAATATAATACATTGAAAAATCTTCAGAAAAACATTGTTTATTCTAGGTTCTAGTTTCTCAAGTGAAACCAGAAAGACCAACAGGTAAGACTACATATTTCTTTTTAATACTTTTGTTATTAACAGGTGAGTTAGTATTTTCCAATTACCCTTTTTGATGTTCATAAATGTTAAGGATAATATAACGTTTTTTCTACTGGTCAGTCAAGTTTAAAACAGATTTTAAAGTTAACTAGCAAGTAAAAAAAAAAAAGCTATAGTATCATTAACATTCATGAACACAAAATTAAAATAGATTATAAATTTGACTGATGGGTAGAAAAAATGTTTTTTGTTTGGCATTTCACAAAGTTTATTTTTTTATTGTTTTTATATCAATAACTCTTGTGATAATAATTTTAACTCGTGCAAAATGTGATAAGAAAATGTCTGAAAATGAGAATTTAATTTCAATTTTATCTACACAAAATTTTCAAGATTCCTAAATTTAACCATTTTATTAAAAAAATTCACCTACAATGATTAGAAATCACAATTTCTACAGAGAAATTGGTGAAGTGTTACATGTTTTTTTTTTTGTTGTATGATGTTGATTTTGATGTATGATTTGCTAAGAAGTTTTCAATTAAATAAAAATTGGAAAAACTCATTAAAGCAAGCTCAATTCATGTGTTTGATTACATTTGATTACAATACAATTGATACAATTGATTACACACAGTTTTATATTTTGTCAAATACCAAATTATTCTCTAGCCTGACTGGCTAGAAAACAATTTAGTATTTGACAAAGTCCCACAAATTCTCTATGGAATTCATGTTTTATGAATTAGGGGGCCAAACAAATGTTGGAATTTTCTGTATGTAGCCATGTCATAACAAGTTTAGCAATATGAAATTAAGCATCATCTTGCATAAAATCTCTGTACCATGTATTTCAATGAAGGTGAGTCTGGTGATCATGTAACACTTTTTGACAATTGACATCACTTTTACTTGTCAACCACATGCTATATTGTAACTGATAGTGAATGCTTGGTGGCCATTGTTTCTTTAAATGTGTATAGGCTTATAATTGTTTTAAATATCATAAAAAATGGCCATGTTTCATATTGCTGAGATAATTTAAAAATGCTTTTGTTTTTTTAGGCCCATCTTATTTAATTAATAATTTGGCAGGAAGATGTTTTAGCAACATGTTAAACAAGTTAGTATTTACCTCTTTAGTAACCAAGTAACCTGTTCATTCCTAGATCAACCAAAAATAAAACGGTGTAAAAAAAAAAATTTTCTATTTTAGTTATAAGTATGAGCTTTGTCCATTTGCCAATGTTACTCAGCATGAGCAAAACTACAGATGGAATGCTTTCCATGGTATTCTTGGGTGAGTTTTTTTTTTTTTAATTCTAAGAATTGTAAGAAAAGTTTCTTAATTTTAGTAACCTTTAAACAGTGCTCAATATACTTAAATATAGACCTTCATTTATAAGTTGATGTTTTTCCAAAAGATTTGGCTTTTTCCTTATTTGTGATCTTAAAATATTTGAAACATGAGAATTTCTTAATGGCTCAGAATCAGTAAAAATATTTGAAACATGAGAATTTCTTAATGGCTCAGAATCAGTAAAAATATTTGAAACATGAGAATTTCTTAATGGCTCAGAATTAGTAAAAATATTTGAAACATAAGAATATCTTAATGGCTCAAAATCAGTAAAAATATCTATACATGATCCACTTGAATAGCTTTATTTCATAATGGTAATGCTGAGGATAATTACTATAGATATTTACTTAGAATTATTATAAGATGGAGAAAAAGATAGCTCTCTAGTTCTTTTAATTTTAAACAATTTTACTAAATAAGGGTTTTTATTTTGTCATAAAGTGAAAAAAAATTGACTTTGTAAATTAATATATTTTTATAACTAAAGTATTTTTTAAACATTTTTTTTATCTCCTGTTTTGCAATGCAATATTTTTGCTTTTAGAATTTGGAAAGAATGGATAATAGAAAATAACACTTTTACATTCATGCATATGACTAATGGAGATATGTGTGCTGGCTCACTTGACAGAGAGACTAAGGTTTCTTGTTAAACTGTCTTATTTATAGATATTTTTTGTATATTTATTTTATATTTTCAAATTGCACTCTACTTTCTTCAATAGTTTAACACTCTATATTTGAAATTTACAATAAGTTTGAATAAATAAGAGCAATAATCAAAAAATCTATAACTTTCAAAAATTTTATGCTAATGATTTAGTTTTAACTTTTTTTAACTAAACTTTGAATCTTCATTAAAAGATTTGTCAAAAAGTTCTGGAAACTGCTGTTAAAAAAATGTTTTTTTTTTAATCGTTGGTCCAGGAAAATTGAACTTTAATTATCAACTTAGTTTCCCTAAAGAATGAGTTATCAGATTTATTTCAATACTTTTCTAATATTTTGATGCTTTTCTTATAAAAGGATTTGTCAAGACCTTTAAAAATGCTTCAGTTTTGAATATAACTTCATTTGTGCCAAATCTCTTTTTCTGGAGCATTCTTTTGAGACTTACAAACAGGTAGTTACTTAAAATAGGTAGTTGCTTTAAACAGGCAGTTGCTTAGGGCCAAATCTGGAGAATAAAGTGGAATCTAGAAATTCAATTCATGCAGTTTTGACATCATAATCATCAATTTGTGACACAGTTCATTATCTTGGTGAAAAAGAACTTTCTTTGCTATATTAGACTGTTTCTCTTTACTTTTATTCTTTAATTGGTCCAATAACATTTTTTTGCTACTTATGGTTTTTCCTTTTTCCAGATAATCAATGAATATTTTACACTCCAACAAAACACTTGCCTTGCATACACTTTCTTTGGATATCTTTAGGATGTCCATCATAATTTTGAGGCTTTTTTTATATTTCTGGTGTAGTCACCTCATCTGGACATCCTGTATTTTACAAGTGTAATCAGTGTCTCTACAGCACAGGACTTTCTGACTAATGCATTATTTAGGTTGTTTTTGTATTAATTTTATCTTTAATTTGTGTATTTGCTTTCTAAGTGGTTTACAACTTTTTGAGTTATTTATTATGTTACTATATTATTATTTACTATATTATAAAAGTATTCTTGTGACAGGTTAACTTGACATGCGGAGAAACAAACAAGATACTTTCTGTAAAGGAACCCTCAATGTGTAAATATGAAATGAATTTTCAGACACCATATGCTTGTCCTGAAGATATATTTTATGGTAAATACCAACATTTATACCCAAAAAATTGACACAAGTATTTTTTTTACTATTGTTTTTTTCAAAGCATCATATAAAAGTAATTTGAGACAAAAAGTTGTAAAAAGCTTCATGTTTTTTACAACTATGTTCAAAATTTCCCAAGTCTATGGAAAATGCTAACTGTAATTTCAGCTGGGTATCAGTAATATGTTTAGTTAAATAGGAATTAGATTTCTGTGGCATTTCCTGTAAATAAAGTATTTTTAAGTTTAAAGATATGAAGAAAAAAATTCTTGCTATCTTATAAATATGAGTTCTGATATGGTTCTAATCACAACTCATATCTATTTTACTCATATCAATGCCACCATTGGTAGATCAATGGGCACTATTTTGTATTAATGTTGACATTCAAGTGTTTCCATGTTTGCTCTATTCAACCATTTATAAAATAAATTTAAGGACATTTAGGATTAAAAAGAAGTATATTAGAATTATTTTGACTTTTCTAAAAATAAAATGCACATGTAAAATGAGTTCTACTTATGAAATTTTTTTTTTTTTTTCAAGTAATACTTATACTTTTTACAAAGCCTAATTATGGCTCCTGCATCTGTTTTAAGGTTTTTAAATACAAAAGGTGATTAGAAGTAAACAGAGTATTTTAAAAATCCATTCCATGATGTAAATCAAAAGTTATTAAAAGATAATCTTTGCAATTTTTGATTTATTTTGCAGTTTATCCGATGCTGACTGCTGAGGGACAAACAAGATGGCGAAACATCGAACAAGCTTATATCGATAATGAAATTACTCTTAAAGGTTACTTAAACAGCAGAAAAAGTCTTTTCATTGATGAAGGGTTGTTAATTGATCAATCATCAGCAAGCCAAAGTTAGTGTCTTCTGTTAAAAACCCTTTAATAGGATAAGTATATTTGGTTGTGTTTGATAAGTGAGAATGTGTGTTTATAGCCTTAAAATTTATAATATAAACTATAAATTTGCTTGTTTATAAATTTATATAGTTTATTCTAGAGGATAAAGAAACAACTGTTTCGACAACCACAAATAAATCAACTACTCAAAACAACACTTACATAAAAAAAACCTTTGAATCAGTTGCGGATTGTAATGAGGTAAGAGTAAGATTCGATTATTAGCATTAGTCCAATATAAAAAAAGTTGCTTTTAAACTAATTAATAACAGTCAGAACAGTCAAGAACATTCTTAAAAGCTTAACTTTATATCTAAATTATTTTATATTAAAGAACTATTACGGACAAAAGCAACTTATCGGTTTGACTGGCTCTGTGTGAAACGTGCCCCATACCCTGATATAAGGTAATAATGGTGTTTTGATTTTTCTTTTAGGAATATCACAAACTTTTGTTAGAAATTGAGAGGTTACACATAACTATTGCTAATCTTACTGCCAAATCAACTAATAATGAAACAGAAAAATCTCCAGTGATGCTGCTTTCGGTGTCGGCTCAACAGAAAAATCTGAACTATAAAAATGAAAGTAAAAATGGTGACGAAGGCTCAGTTCATAGTATTATTAATTGAAAAAGAAAACTCTCTGCATCAATTGAAGTTTACAAAAATGTAAAAGTCAATAGGAACCTAAAAGTAAATTGTTGCAATTCATGATTGATCTGCAAACTCTTACTGATTGACACGCATCAGCGCATCACCTAGGATGCAACATTCAATTTATAGCTGTTGTCCGTAACGCAGAACTAGAAAATTTCCTCAAATACCAATTGGAATTAAAATTGAAAACCTGCACCAGGAGTGCCTAAAAATTTAATCTCCATTAGATATTTTATCAAAACTTTTTTTGTTTAAAATCTAGTGGTTTTTTTGAAAAGATAGAAAATGTAATGAGATCCCGATGCGAATGCAAATGTTGAACACTATTTACAAAGCTCATTACGATAAAAAATTTTAATTTCAATTTTTGAAAAATATTAAGTTTTTAAATTGTAAACATTTTTTTTTTATATAAAAAATTTAAAAACTAAAAACTGAGTTTCTGTCGATTATTCCACTAAAAATTACCGGGAGAAAAGTAAAAACAGTGAACGGAGTAAAAAAGTGGAAAAACCAAGATAAAATTTTCAGGACACAATTCAATTCATTTATTTTGATATTGATGTTAAAAAATTGCTTGTAACTTTTTTACACAACTGTAGATTCTTTACTTCATATAAAGTGTAACCTTTTAACATATAAAAGGCTTTTTTTTTTTTACCTTTTAACATCCAAGGGTCAAAATACTCTTTCGTCTCGAGTTTTTTTAATTTAAAAACTTAGCCACTGGTGTTAGCACCTGGTCGTGGTTACTAAGAATATTAATCAACCAAAAGCCGTTTAAATATTGTGCCATGAATTCATACTTTGTTTGAAAATTCCCACTCTGTTGGCACAAAAAAATAATTTTTGGTTTATGTAAACAATATAATACCCCAAATATAATACCCCAAAAGATCTTAATGAGACTTATTAGCCCTATTTAATATCGCCTAATTTTTAACTCAAAAAAAAGAATTTTCAATTTGTTTTAAATTTAATTTCATTGAAGATTTTTCGTTCCCTTCCATACCAAGTTGTGAAATTTATCTTTTTTGTTCAAGAAGCAAAATCGGATGAAGCAATCCTCGGGTTTTATTAGATTTTTATTTTTAGAAAGCGTCCTTTGAACCTATAAAAACTCATCTCATTATGCTGAAAAACAGTTTTAGTATGATGCAGGTGTTTTGTGAAAAAATTTAGTTAATAATGTATTAGCAAATTTATTTCTGTCTTTTCTGTTGTTTTTTGGTTTGTTTTTTTTTTGTGTTTTTTTTTTTTTCTCTCGTTTTTCTTGCTTTTTCCCTCTTTATTCTCATCTGCAGATGAAAAGCTACCGTAAATAATAACATCAAAGATGTTGAAGTGTTGTAAGCAGAGGGTATTGACGATGTTACACAATATTTCAAGAAAGTTTAACCCAGGATTTCAAATAAGTTAAGAAAAAAATTGAGTAAGTAAAAAAAAAAAAATGCAACACCCAGAAAATATAAAGGAGGTTGCATAACATCTTCAAGAACAATTTAAGAGCTCAACCCCCTGGTATTGTCAAAATTTGAGCTCAGCCCCTCTGGTAATACCGAGGAGGTCTTGTTGCATCATCAGAAAGTGAACAAAAACTTGGCCAACTAACTTGTTTACACTAACTTTCTGAAGAAGAATATAAAAATTTAGTTCAATAGAATAGGAGGTGCTATGGAGGAGGACAATCCGTGTAAGAATGAAGGAGGATATTCAGGTTATGAATGTTAGAATAGTCCAATTCATAAAACATTGATAATTACTACAATCAAGAACTATAAGTTACTTTTGATAAATGCGTTATAGAAATGAAATTAATTTAAAAATAAATTAGAGAATACGAAATAATAACAGAGCAATTAAATGACAGCTGGTGAAGTTCAATGAAAAATTTCCATATTTTTGAAAGTGATATAACTAAAGTTTGTATTGTGTTTCTTTCAGCCCTTTTTTTATATTATTCACTAGTTCTTACTAAGGTTACAATATCTTTAACCTGAATGTTCTTTTTACATTAAATGATTTGATCGATAAAGTCTTTTTAGTTTGTTTTAACCCTTTGTTGATATTAAGAATTGTTCATGTGGAAGCATTAAATTGAAAATCGGCTTGAGCGTTCGAAATAAACGGGAAACTATTTCAAACTTGTCGTAATAAACGAAACTACTTCAAGCTTGTCGCGGACGGGAAAAAAACGGGAAAGCTTCAAGTGGCTTCAATTACCAAAATTAATTTTAGTGTTATCGCTTACTTATCGCATATCGTTTTTAGTAAATTGAGATTAAATTGAATTTTGCGAACAATTTATTGTTTCAAATAGGTTTATCTATCTACCAGTAACTTCTCTCTTTTTTTTTTTTTTTATTTGCTATTTAAAAGACATTTTAATTGCAAAAGTAGCTTACTATCCCTCAAATACACAATTGAAACAAAAAAATACACAAGAAAAAAGAAAACGAATTTTCATTTTGCGACAAGGCGGAATATTTTACGACAACTAAGAAGTGGAAGAATTAATTCAATGGATAAAATTACAATCAACAAAGGAGGGGTTCTAAGGATTAAGAGTTTTTTTTTTTCTTCCTATTTTCAAAAATTAGTGTTTTGCGTTTTTCTACAAAATACCAGTGAGTCGTATTGCCGATCTTTCTCATCGTTTATCATTCAGATCATCATCATTCGGATAATAATCATGCTCAATATTATGATCATCAAGATCTTCGCAACTTCTTCACTGTTTCCTCACTAACACTCATAGCTTTTTTTTTTTTTATTCGCTGGTACGTTGCAAGTAAAACACGCCGACACTATTTACCAAAATTTCAATATCACAAATAGTTGCTAAATGTAAAATGTGTATACAGCGAACTTAAGTGTTTACACCAACATTTTTTGAAAAAACGAAAAATCCTCGGTTTCAAGACACTAAAAAACTACCATGCTTTTTTGCATGCAGCAGTATATATATATATGTATATATATATATATATATATATATATATATATATATATATATATATATATATATATATATATATATATATATATATATATATATATATATATATATATATATATATATATATATTGTTGCACACAAAAAAGAAAATTTAGAGTCATCAAATGCACAAGTTTTTCCTAATTCTTCGTTTCATAATTTTTTATGAACATAAATACTTGCGTATAACTTACTACTCAATAACCTGATATAACTTACAACTTAATCTGATTGTTGATTTAATAATGCAATCTTGTTTTGAGCAGGAGCTATTTTACAGTAAGTGGGGAAGATAAAATGTACAAAAGTATTTAAAAATTCAGTAAAGATATTTGAAAGATATTTAAAAAAGATATTTAAAAATTAAAATAAACAAAATTCTGAGTAATTTCAAAATGATAAAGATTTATTTTAAATTACTATTACATATATAATTTATTTATTATTATGAAATTCATTAAAATTTTTAAAGATGGTTGTAAATTTAAATGCAAAAACTGATGCTTGTAACTCTAGTGATTTAAATGCTGTAAATGCTGCAGCAAGAATTAGAGAAAATAAATGTACGTAAATATTTTACAAACATAAAAAAGTATATACATATATAATGCATCAATCAAGTTAGAAATGAAGCTCCCTTAAGGTTTACAAACTGTTCAGGTTCATTGGCACATAATTGCGAGATGTCTTTTTCTTGTTCTTCTCTTCTTTTTTCTGGTTGTTATGGAAATTTTAAGCATCTCCAAAATTTTTTTTCATAATAGATCTGAGAAAAGGTTTCTGGGCAGCTGCTCCAATGTCTTCTGGTGATAGTGACTCTAAGAAACATGAGAGGCACATTTTTTTTCTTTTTTCCAATTTTTTACAATTAGTGTACATTTACGCGATCCTTTGAGACATAAAACTAAAAACCGAATTTTATCATTTGATATTGTGTCAAACTATAGTTTATTGTATTAGCATGTGGTTTTAAAGTGTACTGCAAAAGTTTAAATACTTCAGGCATCATTGATCATCTATAATCAAGAAGAATCAAGAAATGATTGTGAGTATTCCTGATGATTTTTTAATGCAAATTTTTTTTGTTGCGAATAATGATGTGCAACGATAAATGTTGTTATATAAGTCCATGAGTTAATCTCAGTGTTGTTACAGACAGTTGCATCACACGGATCATTAAAATGTTTTGATGACGTATAAAGGCGATATGAAGGGCTTTTAACAAAAGAAACAAAACCCTTGAGAGTAGGAGACACTCCCTTTTTTTTTTCCAAACTTAAGTTAATTTAAAAAAAGTTGGAACACGCTTGAAAAATAGTTCAGTAAAAAAAAAAACAGAAGAACGATGAAAATAAAGATGCTGTAAAGGCTGAGTTTTAATAAACCATCCTTCTTACTAAAATTTCCGTCCTTCATTTTTCTTTCAAGAAGATCATTCTCTATTCCTTGCCCTTATTTCAATCTTTTAAAATGGGTTTTTTGCTTTACAAAATTGTAGCATTTATGCGTTATCCCTTAAACTTAATATAAACTAATTGAATAGGAAATGTTGTCATGAAAATAGTTGCCATGACATTTTTGTTTCTATGATATTATTTCCTATGACATTTTCATCTTCATATATCTGAATTTTTTTTTTGAAGAATTATGTTTAATTAAATTAAGCTGTTATATTTATTTACTTAAAGCACCATAATTACATAATTATGCTTTAATTATGCTTATACATAATTACCGAGACTGTAACTTAAGTACCAATGAACCACTCTGAAAGTTTTATAAATAAACAATTTAAAAAAAAAAAAAATACGTTAAAAACCTATAACGGGCTTTACTAATGAAAAGATGCATACTGGGCTTTACATCATAAAAATCATAAGTCTTATAAGGGTTAAATATAGTTTAAACTTTTATTAACGACTTGTTTTTTAATGTTCCAAAGATTTTTGTTTGGATTGTGACGGAAGAAAGTAGTGGGGAGTCTGTTGGTAAAGTAAATATTTAAATAAAGTTTTTTGATTTTTTTGGTCATTTTTAAACATTATTTTTTTGGAGCCTAAGAAGAAACGTTGAAATTTCATGGGCAGTAAAACATTTGGCATGTCTTCTTCTTCCTTTTTTTCTTTCTTCTTTTTTTTTTTTTGCAAGAGGCATGAGTAATAACGAACTTACAAATCAACGAGAGAATAAAGATTTTTAAAAATGGTTCATTGTACTTTTATGTTTGCGATCAAACGTTTGGTTTTAATCTACTTAAACACATATTTGTTTCCTTTTTTTGTACCAACAAAACACGCCGAACTTTTTTAATACTAAAAGCTAAAGTATAAAATTAAAATGGTAGTAATTTAAAAGTTTTTCAATTAAATAAATAAAGAAACTAAAAAAAAAAAAAAAAAAAAAAAAACTGGGAGTTTTTTTTTTTTAATTTTAGGAGAAAAAAAAAATAATTTAACTGTATTAACCGAGGAATCAAAACGTCGTTTGAAACTAAATAACAAGCTTTTCAATTGGTTCATTGGAATTGGCAGGTGGGTTCACAAAGGATCGTCAGAGAATTTAGGGAATAATAATAGCTGCGGTAAAATAAAAGGAAAACAAAGAAAGAGAATTTCAGCTGCTACTATTTCTTGATTATTATAGACTCTCTTGTGATGGGAGCTTTTACTTTCTGTGTGTGTTTTGTTTTGTAAAAAATGGGTCAAACATAACGTTATCTTTGGATTATTTTAAGGTCCGTTATACTGATTGTAAACGTTACGTGATTGAATTTGCTGCTTAAATATTTGGTATGATATTTACTATACTGCGCATTTGCTTTTGTATTTTTTCAAAATATAGAACCAACTTATATACATGGTTTGTATGAAATAGATAATTCTATTAAGGTGATGGGTACTGTTTAGTTTTTTAAAAAAAACTGTTCTCTTTATTAGATACTTGAAGAAGCATTTCCTTTAAATTGGGAATCATTTCTCATTTTTAATTATGATAAAGATGATATTGAAAATCATGGTGATTATGATAAACGTGAAAACAATCATGAAAAAAATAACGATCTTGATCATCATGAAAACAATGATAATTCAGATAAAGATAAGATAATTATTCCCAAATGATGATGTTATGATGATCAAGATGATTACAATAGTTTTTGTGATAATTCATACTTATAGCAATAGTTATTATTATTACAAATAATAATATGTAATAACAATATGTAATATACAGAAAAAATGTAGTCTTTTACTTTAATTTTTAGTTAACTGAATAAAAAATGTCAGTCGCTACCATCCGAAACAATCTCTCTAATATTTCTTCTCCAATAAAGCCAACAATAAAACAAGAGCCTGAGTACATAGCTAGTAAAAAACTAAAAAAAGAAGACGTGTGCGGTCTGGCTGTTAAAACAGCCTTGAATTCTACTTCTCAAACAAACGAAAACTCAATTAATATTGACAGCGGAAAATCATCATGCCAAACAAGCATCAATGTTAATGCATCAGGACTAAATAGCGCAAACATAACTTCTAACTGCTTAGATCAACCCCACGGCTATAACGGTAGTACAAGCGAAACAAATGGTATGCCTAACCACTTTTCTGGCTATAGCAACAGCAGTAATCTTCCTTCCCACAATGGCTCGTTAGATTCCGTTGGTCCTTTACCAAACGAAATTTTTGAACTCCTTAATGAATTTTGGCGACCAAATGAACTTGTTGCACCTGACACGCATTTATTAAATGGTAAATTTTCAAGACGAAGTCCTGACGTTTCTCTGGAAGAAAATGGCGATGAAGAAAAAGGTTAGGAGTTTTTTTGTTATTAATATTCCTGTGGAGCAACAGAAACTGATTTTTCATTTCCCTTATTCTATTACATTAATATTTAGAAGACGATTTATCATCGTTAGCAGACAATGAAACTGGTGTCGATAAAAACACGCAAAAACGTCGTTACAGCAGATTGTCAGACGGTTATGAGAGGCTGAAATTGGTTTTACCTTCTGTGAAAGACAAAAGAAGAGTGTCAAAGGTAGATTCACTATACTGTTCGCGTTTCGTTGCGAAATCCACGAAAGTATCTTTAAAAATTGCGTTAAATTATAGAGCTTTTTCATCAAATTTGATATAAAAAACATTTTTTAGGCTCGTATACTTGATGAAGCAATTAATTACATTCAAAGGCTTGAAAGCGTAACGAATGTTCTGAAAAGGGAGCATGGTATAAATTCTATGATAAAATCAGTTTAAAAAATTTTTTTCTTCTTTAAAGTACCTTTGTTAATACCCATTCAAATTAACATCCGCAATTTTTTAAATTAGGATTTGGGTTTTTAGAAAAACGTTTGAACATGATGAATGGTTCAAATGGCTTCTTTCCTGATTATTCGGTGCAACCTTACATGAGGTTTGTTCAGTTCTTTTGTTGCAGCAGAAATAGCTAAAAGTTAATTTCTCGAAATAAATAATTTTTTTAATGATGAATTTAGACAAAAACATAACAAAACTGTAAGTTTATTTTTTTTCTTATCAAGAGTGCCCAAGCAGCACGAATCATAAGAGAAGCTTTTTTTCAAATATGCATGTATAAAAAAAATAAATAATAATACTAAAAATAATATGCATGTGTCAAAAAAATAATGATAATAATAATAAAAATAATAAGAGAATAAATCTTTGTTAAATTTTAAATTTTCTTAAACATTAGTTACGATTTTTTAAAGAATTATGTATTATTAGCAGCGAGGAATTTTTTTTGAAAATGTTCCTCGCTGCTAATAATTTTAAAAGTGAGAAAAAGTGAGTTGTGATAAAGTTGGCGTTCATACAAAAAGATTTGATTCGGCGGTATTGCAACTTAAAATCCGAACGCGTTCTGCATTCTAAACTTATTAAATGCTCTTTTAAATTCATATCAAACATATTTTTTTTTTTTTTGCATCTTCCAGCTTTAGGAATCTTTTATTACAAATAAACATTAAAATGAATAAAATTGATTGATTTAAAATAAAATTTTCTTGTAATTAATTACAAAGCAGAAACTGAATTGAAATAAAATGGAGAAAAACAGTATTGCAAAATTTCAACTTTGTAAAATTTCAACTTTGTAAATTACATCTAATTACACCCTCCCCTTCAAATTCTTAACATTCTTTTTATGATGTAATTAAACCTCTTTGCTTTTAGCAACTGATTTAATTAAAACATGACTTTCCTCCAAAAATGACGGATCTGACGGATCTTTTAACATGACATGCCTTAAAAGGAAGCTAGAAAAAGAAACACGCATCTGCAGAGATTACTTACTGACGATCATAAAACATCACCTGTGAACATTGTTGGGTGTCAATAAATAATTCAGTTAAAACATGAAAAAAAGA
>NW_028324306.1:3383032-3393032 GCF_058129835.1 Hydra viridissima
ACTTCGCTATTAAATCCAATGCTATAAACGAACAAGGGAATCGCCTTTTCAGATAAAAAATGCGTTTTTTCGAAATAAACCTTCAGATAGATTTTTGATCTTAATTTTAGATATTTTCTTCGTGATTTTTGGCGGCCATTGTTGGAACAACGTTAGCGCTTCAAAATCATTGAACATTCTTTGTTTGTGTTTTTATGCAGATACTTTATAAATAAAGCTTAAAAGGATTTTGGTAACTCCATAATAAACTAATTACTTAAAATCTGCATTTAATCGAATATTCAGTTCCTTGTTATGCTTCGTTAACAATGCATGCATGAATTTAAAATTCCATACATATTTATGAAGGTTTTCGACAGTAATTCTGGTTAAACAATTTTTTTATAGTGTTTGACTAGAGAAAAGTAAAAATAGTCGATAAATATGCCATATAATACACAAATACACAACAAAAAAATACACAAATACACAAAATAAAATGCTGTTTAAAGAACTTAAAATGTTACTAGCAATAAAAATCAGAGAAAACAAAGAGGTTCTTCTTGGGAAGCTTAGTATGTTTTAGTTAGCAAACTATTTAAATAAAAATATGTATTGCTACATTATATTTTATATATATGTATATATGTATGTATGTATGTATATATATATATATATATATATATATATATATATATATATATATATATATATATTTATTTATATATATATTTACAAATGTTCAAGTGTAAGTATGTAATATATAGTATATATTAACATAATATAAGTATGTAATCAATCAATCATATTTCTAAATAAAGATTTTACATTCAAGTTTATATACAAATAGTTATAAACTAATGTAAAGTGAACTACTAACAGTGCTAATGATATATAACAAGGGTAATAATAATGGCAATTTAATTATTCTATTCAAAAACAGCAGAGATATATTACAGTATATAAAATTAACAATGATAACATGATGTAATGTATAGTATATATCAATTTTATATATATTTAAATAAACATATATATATATATATATATATATATATATATATATATATATATATATATATATATATATATATATATATATATATATATATATATGTAAATATATATATACTTCCAATAGTTTTATTAACTTAATACACTAACATTGAAAATAGCTTCTCCTACACTGTATAATACGATAAATTGTGTTGGTAGAGATTCCATGACAGTCTCTGAGAACATGATAAAAAAACATTTGTGCCAATAAAATGAAGAAATACCATTATTTGTAGAAGTACTGAAATGTTTTTATTTGCGCTTAGTGTAATGTTGCAAATCATATTTAAGCCTAGTTTCTAAAAAATCTAATACAGCTTTTGGGACTCGATACTGCTCTCGAAAAACGTTGTCAGAAACATCTTCGTTAAAAAAGCGACCATTTAACTAAAATGATATTGAAAAACAAAACAAAAATATAATTTCTGCGCCTATTTAGTATGATTTCTGATTTTGTTCGATAAAAAATCATTAAAAAATATATATATATATAGTAATTTTAAGTAATGTTTTAAACACCAACCTCTCGAGGCAATCGGTGGCGAAGCTCATTTTCATCAACTTCGAAATGTAAGTCTTCATCCGAAAAAATTAAATCCATGTTTCTACTTTAATTTTACACAATTTTTTTAAACACCAAATACTAGAATGTAAAAATATTCATATAAATAGAATAGACAGCACAGCATACTTAATGACTAATAAAATTTATTAAGTAGGCCTACTAAATAAAATTTACAATAAAAATTACTATTATATTACCACAATATATTACGGATAAAAAAAGTTCGTGAATTTTAGTGACGTATGCGTTTTATGCTTTATAGCAATGGCCGAAAAAAATACAAACAGCGATAAATTCTTCGAGATTACGAACTTTTTTTCGTACGTGAAAAATTTCGTTTTTACGAAAGATTTTTTTTCTCGAAAAAAACTTCGAATTGTTTATAGCATTGGCCCCAGCATTAATTTTCGGGATTTTTAGGAGAAGACTCGGGTAAAAAAGTATTTTTGACAATTGGATTTAGAAGAGTTAAACACTAAAATATTATTCAACAACTCGGATTCATTGCATGATACTTCTTTCACATTTCTTGCTATTTCAGCAGCAGTTTTTCTACGTTTTGTACTGTCTGAACTCATAATAAGGTTACTTATATCTTTGTAATTTTACAAAATGTTTTTCTGTTATTTAACAAAATTAACAAACAATAAATAGATAACAATATAATAACAAATAATAAAAAAAGGACATGGGT
Organism: Hydra viridissima; assembly: GCF_058129835.1. Lineage (NCBI taxonomy): Eukaryota > Metazoa > Cnidaria > Hydrozoa > Anthoathecata > Hydridae > Hydra > Hydra viridissima. The sequence goes on from NW_028324306.1 coordinate 3,385,327, forward strand.
AATAAAATCTTATTAGGTTATAAATATTCCCCAATTACCAAAATAGTTTTATTATTATAAATTAAACGAAGATAGATTTTATAAAATTATTAACAACGTATATGTTGCTTTCTCGCGGCGAACGCAATGTTTCAACTCTACATTTTCTCTTCTAATAAAAAACTCCCATCCACAAAAAATTCGCCTTCAATTTACTCTTCACAAATCAACTCAAATATGTCCATAAAAATACCGCTCAAAGTATGTTTATAAGATTTTAAGGAAACTACGCAATGTCCACTCTTTGTAATTGCTTTCGCGCGTAGTTTAATTACAGTATCTCAGACAACTCAAAACCAGTGTTTTCAACTTAATGTTTCAATCAATTTGCAAAAATCAACATAGAAGTATCTATAAATAGTTATTGTGAACATAACGAAAACATAATGAACTTGAAATACCTAAAATACTGTTAGTAAAAAAATTATCCTCAAATATATTTTACTATAATCAAACAGTAAAAAAATTGTTCTTATCCGACAATCGTAATTTGAAAACGGATAACTTAAAGGAAATATTTGGAAAATATATGCAAAAAAATATATACCATTATTTGAAAAAGAAACAACATTTAAGCGTAAAAGAAATATAATATTAACAAAATATCGCAAAAACTTTTACACAACAAAATGGCAATTTCAAACTTCATCCCTGAGGTAAATTCTAAAACAGTCGATATGTGGTGTTAACGCCCGGGAAAACCGTACGGTTCCCGTCTGACTCCCGGTGCCATAGCCCGGATAAAAACCATACCAGATCCCCGGTTCAATACCGTACGGGACCCGTCTGACTCCCGGTACCATAACCCGGATAAAAACCATACCAGATCCCCGGTTCAATACCGTACTGGACCCGTCTGTATAGGCTAGCTGGGAAGAGAGCGAGATTTTGAAGATCACGCTATTTACACATATTAACCAGGGGGGCATTAATTGTTTTATAACGATTAGATTACCGCGACACTTATACCTATTCCACATTAATTGTTTTATGACGAATTGATTACCGCAACAATGCTGGAAAAATGACAATCTTTAAACAATTTTTTGCATTCTCGCTACCGTAGTACTGCAAATTAAAATGCTTTTTTCTCTTTCTTATTTCATTTCCAAAGATTCTCAACGAAAACTTGTCAAACTTTCAAAGAAACCCAACAATTTTATTGATTACCAATTTCCACTCCAAAATATGCTAAGTATAGGGGAGACCGGGGCTTGTTGGCTACTGGGGTAAGTTGAAACACGTTTAACTTTGGAATTTTCCACCAGAAATTTCTAAAATTTACATGGAACCTTCCCAATTAACTAATTCATCTTTCAGTGTAGTTTCAGGGCTATTAGCGCAAGCGCATAGAAGTTATAGCAATTTTTGTGTTTTTTTACTAATTTTATAACTTATGTGACTTTTGTTACATTTTCAATTTTAAAAAGTAATCGCATTAGCTACAAGTAAACTCGAATAGATGTAGGTGTTTTATGGCTCACTCTAACCAGTCACATTTTGTGCTTCTCAATATTTCTTGTTTTTGGGGATTTATAAGCCATTTTGTGAGCAAAAGTTTTTGGGATTAGTAGGCATAATGTTCGCGGGGATAGTTGGCAGCGTGTGCCAGCTTACAACATTTCGCATTGGCCGTAAATTCACTTAAGCTACATAACACTACAGATCTGCAGACATGAGAAATTACAAAAGAAAAGTAGAAAAGCCTATAAACTCTAAAAATGTTATAAAAATTGCTGTTGATGCTATTTTTATAGAAGAAAATTCTTATTCGATCGACTTAAGGGTAATAAAAGTTAATTTCAAAAAATATTATTGGATAAAAATTATCAAGAGTTTTCTTATAAAGATGCGCTTAAAATCGATGCTTAATGTTGCTAAACTTGTCTCTTTTTATATGGTGTGCCAACTTACCCTGAGAGTATAAGCAACTTACCCCAAGCCGGGGGTAAGTTGGCACATTTTTTTCTTTATTGGAGTCCCTTTTTGAGCCACTAGTTAATTTTTTTTATAGTCTTTGGCATTTAAATATGCTTGCCAAACTCATATACTTTTGAACTGCAATTTGACATCCTCAAAAAAGTTCACCCAGAAATTCACAGAGCCTAAAAACTGTAGCCAACTAGCCCCGGTCTCCCCTGTTTTTTTAATAAAATAAGTGATGTTCCTTTGATGTTTTTTAACTGTTATATACAAGTCATCACTTATATAAAAAAAAGTGTAGGAAGAAAACAAACAGCTGTGCTATTTATCAGTACTATCGACCTAAAAACAATTGGTTTAATTGCCAACCTTACAGTATAACAAATTCTTGCCAACCTAATAAAATATTAACAAGTTGTTGTAAATATTTTTTTCAGATTTCGATCAATAAATTTTTTTAAAAAAAGATGCGAGGAACTGTGAGAGAATTTTTTTATTACTATTTTCGGGATTTGCACACCAAACAACACAGGGATTTACGTAAAATTATTTAACAAATTGTCAACCAATATAATGCTTGTTTATTTAATTGTTAAAAACAAAATCTTTTTTAAACCACAAATAATGTATAGCATTGTTGGTTCAGTGGTAGAATTCTCGCCTGCCACGCGGGAGACCGGGGTTCGATTCCCCGACAATGCACATCCTTTTTATTAACATATTTATCATTTTCAGAATTAATCCTATTTTTAATCTCCGATATTGCCTTTTTCTTTTAAAATATTTATCCATTAAGAATTAATCCCATCTTCATTTGTTATGCATTGATATTCAGCATAACTTTTTGACTATTTTGAATAAATATAACCACAGGAGAATATAGAAATTTTGATAAAAAGGTTTACGAAACTCGGTGAGTTTACGAAACTTGGTAAATATAGATTTAATGCATAGATTAAAGAAATCCTTTTTAAAGGTGATACTTCATGGCAATAGGAGTTTACAGCAAGATGTTTGGATAAATGAGTGTATGTACAGTATTTGTTACTTAAAATTTTTTTTTCAAAAAATTGTCGCCTTTTTGGCAATAAAATCATGTCAAACAGTTTTTTTTGAAAACTGATTTTTTCTTTCAACGTTTAAATACAGTATTAAACTTTTTTTTTACACGATTTTCTATTAAAAACCCCTAATTTTTGCAAAACATAAGATCAACCCAGAAAATCAGTTTCTGTCGTTTGTGTGAGGTGGCTTTCCGCACACTTCTCACAATTGTAACTGTTTGATCTGCAGAATCGCCAAAGGAAAGAAAAAACAACCACTTATAACTGTCAGAAGTTTCAACGACAAAATTACTGCAGCATCGCAGACCGCTATTAAACGTTGCTCAAAATGCTGGTCAATCCTGTTTTCGTGGCCTTCTTCGTCACTCTTTCGTAGCCACACTTGTCACTCTTAAGCAAACCTTCTTAAATTTTCATGTTTAGAAACGTGACAAAAATTTAAGAAGGTTGGCATAAGAAGTAAGTTGGTGCCGAGCTAGTAGCTTCGGGCATTTTTACTAAAGATCTTCCCCCACTGGTACCACAAACCCTACCGGATGGAAAACTCTTGCCAGTTCGAAGAAGTTATTAGCATTTTGAATTTATACTTTTGGGGCATTGGAATATTCTTTATTGGTGTTTTAACAAAGTTAATGACTTGTATGGGCTTCTGTCGCTCAGGAACTTTTTAAAGAACCTCTTCCTATTCATGGTTGCAAATGGAACATGCTCTAAGACCTTGCAACACAACCCCAGAAATTTTTTAATCGATTATCATTAGAAAACATTCCCTCATTCAAAAAAAGTAACGACAACTTTTTTAGTGGGGGCCTGGGGAGATATTACATATTTTAGGGGAGTGTCAAGGAACTTTGTTGTTCAAGATAGGTAACTAAGAGGCATGGGGCATACTCAAATTTCTTGTATATTGATACTGGTGTCGAATGAGGATGAGTTGCAAAAAATTAGGGTAATTGGAGCTAAACTTACCCCGCCCCGACCCCTAACTGCCCTCTTCCTAGAACTACGTCTTCTTTAATGATAAAAGTTTTTTTTGTTCTATCATAAACTAGGTCAAAATTCATCGATAGATTTCAAATTTCATCAAAAAATCTCTTTTCGTTTAAGATTTATAACCATGCAAAGCATAAAATTACTCCCTGAAATAACTTTAAACGTACTTAACTTTAAAACGAAAAAATTTTTTTTTTTGATCTTATTTGAAATCTGTCGATGAATTTTGATCGAGTTTAATATAAAACAAACACAAAACTGAAAAGGGTTTTTAGAAACCATATCCTAGGGAAGGACTTTTAGGGGTCAAGAAGGGCTTGCTGCAATTATTTAATACAGTAGAAAAAAACAATTTCTGGTCTTTATGGTTAGATTATGATTGATATTTTACATTTCAAAATCATACTAAATGTTTGTTCATAGGAGGTTTAATATTTTACTTTTTACAAACTACATTCCTCCAAATAGAAAGCTTCTTTAAAAGTGCTTGTAGTTGTAAGCAACAACCGCGTTTTTTACATACAACTCATATATTCCAAGAGTGGATGAAATAAAAAGAAATAGATTTAATAATCTGAAAAACTCCTCCTTTAGACTCCCCTTCCCTCCATTCATATGTAAGGAAAAATTTGTGATCAAAATCACAGACTTTTTGATGAGATAACCCCTTTCCTCATTTTTTAAGAAACAATCGAATAGGGAGAGAATAACATGAAACCTAGGCGAACAAAAACTGCAACTGTAACAAGGTGGAAAGTAAAAAAAAGACGAATTTCTCTCAAACTTTTAGATCGCTCTGGAAAAAATCATCATTGGCCGAACAATTTAGAAAATCTAACAATAGACGTAGAACAACGGCGACCGTCATACTATCATTGTTCTTTTAACAACAACAATCTTTTAAGATAAAAAGATTAATTGGGCTAAAAACATTACGTATTTGAATAATTACAACTGTCTTCTTAAAATGAGTTCTTCTTAAAATAAGTAAAGTCAGAGTTTAAGAAGTGGTAACACGAAGAAAAGGAAAACAAAAAGAGAAACAAAAAAAGGTTTCGAAATGAAACTGTTCTGATTTGTTCTCTGATTATGTCAGGTGGCTCTGGTTCAAATGCACGTTTTTCAAAATCCAAAGATAGACTGAGGTAAGTCTCATTAAAAAGCTTTATACAATCTTTTTTACATGCTCATCTGTTTTATTTAAAATAAATTTGTTAGAGTTTAAAGAGTACTGCATGAAAAGTCTCAAATGATTTATAAATCTTAATGATTGGTATCCTATGCCTCAGAACTTAAATAAAGTATTGATTCTGTTGATTATAAGAATCTGAAGGTGATTATAAGAATCTGAAGGTGATAAAAGCTCTTAGGCTACCGTACTAGTTAAGTTAGTTTAGTATAAGAATCCAAGAAAGTGATTTATTTCAATCAAGTTACATGCAGATATTTACTGAAGGAGATGAAGTTGATGATTCCTATGTTTAGTTTCACTTTTCAGCTGATGTTTACCGGAAGTAGTGAGAAGGGTGAAGAAAAAAAACTTTAACATAATTCTTCCACTAGATACTACTGGCCTGTAAAAGAGAAGATGCTCAGAAAAGAGACTAATTATCTTGTCGGTGAAGAACTACAAAAAAGCTAAATCTCAAATTGAAAATTTAGTTATTGAAAAAAAGGTTAGGATATTAAACATACTTCAAACTGCTATATATAGAGAGTAACATAAAAGATGATTAATAATTTAGTAATTACTCAGCAAAGACAGATTGATGAGCTGTTGCTTTCATTTGGAATCTCAAGTCTTTATACATGGATATCGAAGAAGGAAAATTTAAAAAGCAGTAAGAAAAGACGTACACACGAAAACTTTTTTATCCAAAGAAACAATAATACAATAAAGTGCAAAGAAGAAAAAATTAAATTAGCGATTAGGAAAAGACGTCCACACGGAGATCTACTTAACCTGCTGTGTAAATAAATGATAAGTAGACATAATAATAAAGCAAGCAATAATAGAAGACCATAAAAGCTCAAAAATGGAACTAGAAAAGCTTCTTAGGTGACCATTAAAAGGAAATTTTTGAATGAATAGAAAGAAAACAAAAACAACGTCAACACATCAATAAAACAACCACCCTCATAACGTAATGTTTCGAGCGCATTTTACAAATTTTCCAAAGACCAGAATAAAAAGTCTTGGCAAATAAAAAAAGATGGTAAGAAAAGGATTCTAGAAAAATAAATATTCAAGATTTTTACAAAGAGATGGGTCTGCTGGTCGGATCAACAAAAGCCTGGTTAATGGTGCAACTAAATATAGAAACAGATTTTTTCGCCTGCAGATTTCTTATCAATCCCATTGATAACATCCGACATCACAGGTGTAAAAAAAGTACTTATAGATTTGGCATAATTTAAAAAAAAATTTCTTGCGGATTTGCCTAAATGCTACAAAACTAGATCTAAAAAAATACAACAGTTATTATATCCCCATTGCTTTCTGAAGAACAAATGCTAAAGAACGCCCTTTTATTTACTAGACAAATATCAGAAGAGGCCTGGTACAATGAAACAAAATTTTATATATATAAGTTATAACAGGTTGATACGCAGTAATTTTCAAGAACTGAACTGTTGCAATGGAAGACATATGTCTCTAATTTGTAGTTAAACTAAATCAAAAAAGAGAAAAATTTACCAATTGAAATAAGGTTTACTAAAGAAACCATTCGCAGAATGTTCTACTATTTGTGGCAGAGGGGGAAGGAGTGGTGAAAGCGAAAGTGATATTTTCAATGATGAGAGTAATTTTAACAGCGATGATGAAGCAATTTGACAGCGATGATGAAGCGATTTGACAGCGATGATGAAGGATTTTTTCTTAAGTATTATAGTTATTTAACATTTACTCTGCTTTAAAAAATTTAATACATATATAATTATGTATTGGGGTAAAAACAAAAAGAAATTATCAACATTAGTCTTAAATTTTACTCGACTTAAAAAACATGGAGGACACAAATGAAACACATGGAGGACACAAATGAAACACATGGAGGACACAAATGAAACACATGGAGGACACAAACGTACAGTCGCATCAAAAGTATAAAAAGCCTCACAATCAAAATTTAAAATTTTATTAGCAATAAAGACCAGAAATTCAATTTCATCTTTTTACCAATAAAATAATAGTTCTCAATTAGCAAGGTTTGTAACAATTCTGTGATGATTTTATGATTCTTACAAAGATATTGAGATCGGAAAAGAGCGTTAAACAAAATAAATTAGTGAGTCAAGACTCTGTGTTCAAAATAAAAACACTATATGAACTTGAAGGTGAAGTTATTGTCAGTGCGAGAACAGCAGTTGAAATACTAGAAAAACACTTGATTTAAGAAACATCTGCGGACATAGAAAAGAAGAATTGAGAAAATTTAGGAGATTTTGAAAGAGAAAAATAGGAGAAAGGGGATGAAAGGGAAGAAAAAGTAGAGAAGGAGAAGTGAAGGAAGGAAAAGGAAGAGAAAATATTTTTGGAGAAGAGTTTTAACAGAAAAAAAGGAATCTTAAAACGGTGAGAATAGTCGCAGCTAGCCTATACAGATGGGTCCCGTACGGTATTGAACCGGGGATCTGGTATGGTTATTATCCGGGTTATAGCACCGGGAGTCAGACGGGAACCGT
>NW_028324306.1:3395532-3493032 GCF_058129835.1 Hydra viridissima
AAAGATAAAAACAATATTCAATCTTGAACTATATTTTTTAGATGAGTGAATGGTTTAATGTGTTTATAACATTCAAAGTAACGGTATGTACTTTTTGATTGTTAAATTCAAGTTTTGTTAAATTTTTTTAATGCAATTGGGCAATTTTTTTCGTCTAAATGCATCATTTTGACCTATCAAAACCGTACGGTATCGTAACCAAATTGGTTTATGCAACAAAAATCCTTTTAACAGCTAAATGAGTTTTGTCCACTTAAAGTTAAATAAAACCCAATGAGTTTGCAGGAAAATATTTTTTGTTGGCAAATAATAATTGAGGCAAAGAACTGTTTGGATAAATGATTGTTGTTATCTAAAATATCTTTAACATTCATTTTGTAATAGATTGCAAAAGAAGATAAAAAAAAATAGCAAAGAATCTAAATAATAGTTGATGACAATAAAAAAGACTTCCATCGACCAAATAAATAACAACAACAACAACAACAACAAAAAACAGTTTATCGTTAAAAGAGAATGGCTGTTTCAACAGGGCGTTTATCAAGAGAACATTTTCAAGAAAACATAATCTTCGTTGATGTTGAAACTACGGGATTTTACCATTCCAGTGATAGAGTAATTCAGCTGGCCATGCTAAAAATACAAAATGATGGTGAAATCAAAACCTATAGCAATTACTTTAATCCTTTTATGTCAAAATCTGCACAAATGGAGGCTTATCAAGTTCATCACATCAGCCCTGACATGTTAAGCACTAAAAATGCTTTCAGTCTTTATGTTGAAGAAATTATCAACTTCATAGGAGATACAAACTATTTATGCGGGCACAACGTGTGGTTTGATTGGAACTTTCTCTTAGCAGAGTTTACACGCGCTGGTAAATCTTTTGAAAATCTCCTTGCTGAAAAAGATATAACCTTAATTGACACTAATAAGCTGAGCATCAAAGCTTTTCCAAACTGTGAAAAACACAGTTTAGAGTCGCTTTCAAGATACTTAAATATTACTATTACCCAAGAAGATGTTTTTAAAGTTTTTGGCGAAAAGAAGGATGAAATTAAGGACGGTAGTTTTAAAGCTGGATATGCTACTTGTTTCCATAACGCAATGACGGATACTTTGGCAGCAAAGCAATTGTTTTTAATGGCAATATGTAAATTAAGTCTTCCTAATAAAAATGATTGTCAACCCCTATCGCTTAAGGAATTTATTGATATACACTCTTACTCGGCTACAAAAACAGATTTTTTAAGGATTTTGGATCAATACAACTTTAAAAGTACTAACAAATCAGAAACCAAAATGTTATTAAATGGCGCGAAAACCTATATGACGTCATTAAGATATTGTCGAGGAAAGCTAATCAAAGATCTGAACAGAGAGGCCTTACTGAATGAAATTATTTATCTTGAACGACAAAGCAAGGATATAAACAAATTAAGAGAGGTGAAGTTACGGAAGCTAATTCTTAAATACTTAAAACCTTAAACAACTTACGATATCTATCAAGTTTTGTCTCTATCGAGCCTCTATCAAGTTTGTAAATATTTCTAAAACTACCTAAATAAGAATGTTGTAGTATTATGAAATTTAATTGGACTAATCAGTGTTTTTTAACTAAATTCGGTACTTGTTTATTGATATTTTAAAGTCACAGGACTATTTTGTGTTCACCAAGATGGAATTCAAGAAAAATTCGAGTTTGACGGTATATTGCTCAAACTTTTACGTCTTACTCATGCCGATTTGCAGTTTACTTTGCCTATTCGATTCTCAGGAGCAAATTTCGATTAAAATTTCACTTTTTTCATGTAATTTTTACATAAACTTCGTTAAAAAAATTGAAAATTTTGAAAGTTGTTTATTTATTTTACTTTAATTTAGTTTGAGAGAGCATGCTGATAAACTTAAAACAATTGCTGAAAGTTTTAAAAATTCATTTCAAACTACGTGTATCAGGGACCGTATTGAAGCGAGGCGAAGCTTTTCATTTTTATTATTAAAAATGAAAAGTTTTTATTTAATAAAAGTTTGTACACCATTTGTTTTCGTTTTTTTCGTTTTTGAATCCGAAATTATTTATTAAGAGATCAAGTAGACTTAATATAATTGAATTTCTTTTTGTTCCTTTTTTTAGTAGTTTTTATTTCTCTATATGAAGTAAGGTTTTTTGTAACTAAACTAGTTTTTAACTGATATGTTAAACAAATTTAACAGACGGGAAAAAACTGAAGTAGAACTTAGGATTAAATTGATGGAACTGTTAAAAATAAAGTAAAATTTGACATAAATAAATTTAAAAAAGGGTTGAAGTGGCCGATGCTACGTCTGCTTTAAATCATTTTCAAAACAATGTTAGTAACCTTGTAGTTTATTCCGGCCTCTTGAAAAAGTACATTCTAGAGAAATGAAAGTTAAATTTTGCCGCGGACTGCTTCAAGGGGAGGGGGTTAGTCTAGGTCGCATTTACCTAAAGACAGTATAGGTTTTAAGCCTTATGGTCTCAAAATCTAGAGGTCTCTCTAGATCTCGAGAGACCTCAAGATCTAGAGGGACCCACATCAAAGTTTTATGAAATTAGTAATAAAGTTTTATCCAAAAATGTAGGTATATACATATTGAACATCCGAACATTTGAATTCGTCAGGTTAGAATTATTTTGTTCCATCTCTAATTTTAAACGTTGGGAGAAAATGAATTGTTATTTTTACTAAGTAATGATTACTTTTAAAATACATTTTATTTTTAAAATATTTTTTCTAAATAGTTTCTTTAAATATAAATCATTTAAAGAATAAGTTATCATTTCTTAAAAAAGTAACAATAAAATTTTAAGTAATTTTTACTTATAGAAAAAATCAAAAACTTTCTTTCAACGTTTAAAATGGAAGATAGAATAAAATAATTCTAACCTGACGAATTGATTTTTTTTATAGTTTCAAAGAAGGTTTATCTGTAAATACAGTAAAGTTTTTAGAAAACATCATTTTCGAGATGATCACAACATTTTCTCAATTAGTGCGGACACCTCGCATGAGCTTTTTGACGACAGTTTTCGTAAAACTTTGCCATACAAATCCCCGAATTCGGCGGAATTATTTGATGTCTTCCGCAATTTTTCCCTTTTTAAGCAGCACTTATTTCATGTTTGCCCAAAAATTTTCAATTGGACAATATTGTAGCATGTTTTGCTGGATTCATGTTTTCTTGTGATAATTTCACGAAATTTTGTTGATAGCATTACACTTCTTGAGAGTTAGGCAAGATGCGTGGTCATTCTAGAAGACGGGTGGAATATCATGCATTCGGATTATAGACATAAGTCGCTGGGTTTTATCATCCATTAAAATGCACTTTGATTACATGCAGAGTTGTATCAAGTAATATTCAGAGAAGATATTTAGGTGGCCTTCCTCAATGTTAGATCAATTACCATGACCCAGAAGAGGTAGTCTTTAACAAATCTTCATTATGGATCGAAAATGAAAGTTAAAAAAAAAGAGAGAAAAAACTGATATTTTCATTTATTATCTTTATCAACTTTTTAATAAAGGTTTGTTAACTGATCTATATATTTATCATAGACCATAATTTTAAAATAAATCATAGCTTGTTATAATAAATTGTATTAAATATTTGATGTAAGCTAGTATTGAAAATATAATATTCTTATATAAGGTGATTTAAAAAAAACGAAAAAGGAAGGTAGAAGGGCATCATAGGTGAAACAACTTAGGCTGGAAATAAAAGTAACAGTTAAATTTTGAAGGAACTACGGAGACATCTGCATTAACAATCGCAACTCAATATACGGTGACATTTATGCTCACAATCGCAACTCAATATATATCAAGCGTCACAAAGTTCTTTATAGTATGTTTGTCTGTCGTAAACCAACTTCGTTACAAATCCTGATTGCAAGCAAGTTTGTTCTAATTTTTTAAAATTTTTTTTGCATACTCTGAAAGTTAATATTGCAAGTTGATTATTGATAAAATGATGTTCCTTATCAAATATTAACTTACACAATCATTTGGTTGAAGCGAAATCGCATTCATTTCGCATAATCATTTGGTATTCATTTTAATAGGTATTAGGTTATGTTTACTTTTAAACTAAGTGTGTCGTGCCCCAACTCGTACCCAGGTACCTAAATCGTACCAGAATGACTTAAGAAAATGCTTGCTTTTACCTAATATTAGCTGACGTTGCTTTCTTATTTTTAAAATTGCCTCAATTGTGTTACAACTGTCAAAACAAAGTTACAACAAATGGAAGCAAGAAGAAGATATGGAAAAGGCGTTAACTAAATTATTGCTGGAGTTAACGGATTTAACGAAGCTCATTGACATTATAGTATACCTAAATCAGAGTTTTGGTGTCATTTTTAATTGATTAAACGAAAATGTCAAACTTAGGAGGCTTATAGATCTCCCTGAAAATTTGTAGAAATTGGATGAAAACGTTCTCAATTTAAATTTGATGAAAAAAATTGTTTTTCATATGCTTATCTTTCATTTAAAGTACCACTTCTGGAAGAAATAATAGCAGTTAGGGCTTTCAAAGTTAGTAAACTTTTTCAGTTGGTCAACATTTGATGAAATTTGATGAAAAAGTTTGGATGAAAACGTTTTCAATTTAAATTTGATGAAAAAAATTGTTTTTCATATGCTTATCTTTCATTTAAAGTACCACTTCTGGAAGAAATAATAACGGTTAGGGCTTTCAAAGTTAGTAAACTTTTTCAGTTGGTCAACAATGTCCAACAGAAAAGCGAGAGTGTTTAACCGATGTTTGTACTATATTTCGGTCAGGTTCAGAAAACTAAATATGAACCAAGATTTCTCTCCAATCAATGGAGCAAGAGCTGGATATGTTACTCGTTTAAAGTGCAGATTTTAAAACACGTTTGACTTCTCTGAATGTTTGAACTGATAAGGAACTAGTTAGGAGAATAATGCTTTTGCAATTTTCTCTCATTCTAAAATTAGGAAGATCAGGGCCTAGGAGAGCCAGTGGAACTAAGTTCTCATCTAAAAACCATTGACATCAGGGTGCCCTCCATTATATTTAAAACTCTCTTTGAACCAGATTCATTGTCCTCAATCTATTCTTTGTGTTGCACCATTTGTCATTAGGCTTTTAAGTCTAACTGCGGTTTGTCATGAACTTTGTTAAGTGATAGCAAAAGAACAATCTGAGTCTGTATTTGCTTGAGTATCAATCTGAGCCTGTATTTGCTTGAGTATTTGCTGGTATTTACATCACTGGTTTCTGAGGAAAATTCAAGTCCTTTTGTCAAATAATCTTTTTCAACAAACTGTTCATCTCTTTGAGCTAAATGTTTATGGTTCAACCTTCTCTAACGTCTTTTTTCCATTTTCTGGGTATACTGTTTGTCTTTTTTCCTCAGGCTCATTTTACAACAAGTTCTTTGGTCTCACAAAAATTTCATAAATATCTTTTAAATATCTTGGATATTTTTTATTGCGATCCAGAAAACCTTCTCTCTTTTCTTTTGAGTTCTGACTCTAGCTTTTCTTTAAACTCTCACATCTGCAAATCAAATCAGTGATATGGTTCCTGTAATATGATACAGTGGCTTTCAAAAATATAAGGTCAGTTCATTTTTTTTGACGGCTTTTTAATTATCTCTTAATTTTTAAATAATAAGTTAAAAATCTTTTTTAATTTCTAAGTTAAGTAATCAATTAGCTTACTAATGATTTATATATAACACTTTGGTCCTAATTTTTCCTACTGAGTAATTTAATAGTAAATTAAAGCAACCCTATTAACAACTTATTAAAAACTATAAGGTCAGTTATATTAAAAAATCAACGAAAAATAGAAAGACTATGTGGTGTTTCAGAATGCTCTGTCCAAACATCGCTGAAAAAACACCAAGAGTTGGGAGGCCGTCAAAACTTAATTCTAGGGATCGAAGTTTATTCAATTGAAGAGTAAGTTAAGATCCTAAAACTAAATTTTGAGGTGATCAAAGCAAATCAAGATTTATCGTTAAAAGATTAACTTCAGAGATATATAAGGAAACTTTTTGTTTACCAAAAGTACGCAGTGGTGTCGGCACAATAGGTATATGGGGTTCATTTCTCATAAGGGATAGGATTTCAAAATTTTCAAACAGGGAGAATTAACCAGTATAGTTATAAAGAGACCTTGGAAAATAACTTTTGACCTACTGCTGGATCATTTTTTCTGGTAGACTCTCCATATGTGTCTCTATTTCAAAAAGATGCGCCCTTGTTTCATGCCTAGTTGATTTCTATATCTTTTCTAAGACCCTGTTTACTTGTCAAGCAATTGAGACTTAAATCTAAATTCTCGGAAAAAGATTTGCATGGTCAAAACAGTATACTCATCAAGTTTGTAGAAGATCACAGGATAAACACTTCGTTTTTTCTGAAAAAATAAAAAATCATTTTCTTTTAGTTTTAAAACTAATAAAATCTCTCTACTTAAATTGAATCAGCGAATCAAAAACGGTAACCTCATTTATCCAATAACATTATTTTAAGATCAACAACGAATGTTCCTGGACTCGTATTGCACTTCCACTCACTGGCTGAAGCACCACATTTTCATCAAGCTGTACTGTTCTTGGTCTCAAATCATTCTTCATATTCTTCTTCTATTCTTCTTCACATATAAAGCAATTTTGGTTGCAAAAAATAAAAATGTCCAAAATTGGACTGTAACTCTCATTGAACTCACTGATTCAATTATTCTGATGTAAGATTATTGTAAAACGTCTATCCGTTAATAGAAAACTTTTATATGTAACCTCGATGACCAAAAGAGATTTTTATTATGTTTTGATGTTGAGTTTTTCAGTTTAATGGATTTTTCTAAACTAACGTTACAAATAGTTGTCTTATTTGATCTTTGCATCTGATAAAGCGATTTTACCTACTGATGCATCAATAATCTCTGTATAACGTCTATATGAATATAAAAATATTTTAGAGAAATTTGATAGTGGGGTAAAGGGGGAGGGGGCTAGTTGCTTAATCTTTAATAAATCTTGTAGATTTGTTAAACATTGCGCAACTAGCCCCTAAGATACGATGCATCCAATTTATATTTCTTTTTTGCTATTAGATCCGTAGTTTAACATGCTTAATTATTTACATTAGCTTGAAAAAAAACTTTTCCAGGTTTACTTTAGAAGATCATGCTATAAAATAAACGGGGTGCTGAACCATTTCCTATAGGGGAAGTTGAGGACATTGAGTTTAGCGACAGTATGGGGCAAGTTTAGCAACAAGCGATGATATTCATATATATAAGGAATTTGGATAAACTTTTAACAAATCCTCTGAATAACTGAATGACAAATGAAGTATTCCTATTAATACTTTCAAGATTTTCCTGGCTTTTTAAAAAATTTAGCTTTTGAAAGTTTTTCTGTGACAATTCTGTTTAAATTTTATATACATATATATACAAATACATACATACATACATACATACATACATACATACATACATACATACATACATACATACATACATACATACATACATACATACATACATACATACATACATACATACATACATACATACATACAAACATACATACATACATACATACATACATACATACATACATACATACATACATACATACATACATACATACATACATACATACATACATACATATATATATAAATATATATATATATATATATATATATATATATATATATATATATATATATATATATATATATATATATATATATATATAGCTTCAAAATAAACAAAGTGCATCTAATTGGGTCGCTATCCAAAACTAATTATTGACCTTTGTGTCCCTATCTTTATCACCAGATGCATAGTTTTTGAGATATTACAGTTGCCCGACTTACCCCTATCCTCAATATGCCCCGCCCTACCCCACTTCTATTAACAAATTCTACGCATTAATTATCTGTGTAATATCTATGTATTATACTAATTCCATAATACCTCGTCCGTAAATGCTCCGAGTTTTTAATTATAGCTGAGCAAGTAAAATTATAAAACAAACTAATAATTCAAGTAACTTGGCAAGAACTTAAAAGTTATCGCAAGCGGATCAAATCTTTTTTATAGTTGTTAACGGGATTTGGACCACCTCTTGTATTTTTTTATAAGATGCAATTAATAAAAAATGTATAATTCTCGTTTTAAGAGTTTGTCGTTTCCGTTGTTTATTTTTGATTTTGTAAAATCTTTTTTGTTTTCGTTTTCATTTTAAAAGAACAAGATTTCTTGATGACATATTTTCGTTTTCGTTAAAAAGTAACACTGTTTTGGCGGTCTTCTGTGGACTTTCGGAACATTCAAGAAATTCGCTTTTTTTTGTATTCTGATTTATTTTAAAAATTGATTACAAAAAAATCATAAACTTTAATCTAAAAATAGACTACATAACAAGAATGCACTAAAGGCACGCCATTCACAACATAAAAAGAGAGAGAGAGAGAGGAAAGTGCTTTATAAAAAAATTCAAGAGATATTTAAAAAGTAAAAATATATTGGGTGAGTGCGTATATGCATATATATATATATATATTTAAATATAAACTTTGAAGCGTATAGAATTAGTTAGACTCGATTAATAAAAGGATTTTTTTTTATAAATATCGGAAATTTGTTCTCGAACTTAAAATAGGACATTAAAAATCATTGTAAAAACTTCATAAATTAATATGTACATTTAAGAAAGTAATAAAAAAAGCACCAACCTTTTTTTTTTTTTTTAATTAAAAATTTTTATTCAAAAGGAATGTTTAAAACTGATCGTTTAAATCGAGTATAGGAACGCTAAATATCGATCCCTCAAGAACCCACTCAAATGACCAAAACCGCAAATAATATTTTCCAGAAAAAATTTGAAACACCTTTAAAAATTCTTTTCAACGGATTGCCTTTTGCATAGTGGCATCAAGAATCGCTTGATCATTTTCAGATAGTCGTACTCCTCAAAACTCGTAAGCAATAAGATCTCATTAATCATGATACCGCATATGCCTGCTTCCTTGGAAATCTCCAAACATCTTTACAGTGAACTGCTTTTGCTGCAAGTTGACGGCCGTCGTAAATTCAAAAATTTATTTTTCTAGTAACAGTGGATTAGTAGACATTATGAGTGACAACAATTGTTCGATATACTGTTTTAGCCTAAGATTTTCATTTTCTTCAACACGGAGTGCATCTAGCACGTCGTATTTATCGGCGCTAACTAGTTCATCAGCGAGCGATTTACGATTCTGTAAAAGAAAACACTTCATTTTTTTGTAAAAAAAATTCAGTGATAGGAATGGACTTAAATTAATTTTAAGCTAAAAGGACCAGGAGCAACTATGTATTAAAAAGATGGCTTCCTGGTTTGAAGAAGCGAACATGCGCTTCACAGAATAAAAAACTCATTCGAACTTTCCTTTATAGATTAACTCTATGATATTGTACCTGGAGACCCATTTGAGAACTTTGCTGGATAAGCCGGACGTGAAGCTCATCTTCTGACGCTTTTAGCATGTCATTTTCCTAAGACAACATATTACAATGCTAGAAGAGCAACAACTGCTATTGTGAAAGTGTTTAAATAAAAAACATGTAAAAAAAAAAACGCGGGAAAAACAACAAATAGACAAACATGAAAACTTACTTTTTTCAAAATTTCAATTTGCTTCAGCAAATCTTGCCGTTCGTCAAAGTTAACTATGGCAGCATTTTTCATGTACTTTAAATTTTCAATTTCATGCATCAACGCAGACACCTCCTCCGTTCTTTTTATATGCTCGCGCTCTAACTCGTCGTTTTTTATTTTCAGTTTGTATCTTAACTGTTCGAGTTCCTTTTCTTTATTCACAATTTCGGCTTGAAGTTCTTCGATGTGTTTTTGAGCGAGTCTCCTTTCCTAATGTTTTACAAATTTTAAAAACAATGAGCATTAGAATGACGTCGTAAATTAACTTTTAAATTTTAGACGAATTATTTTCAAAATTTTGCTCTTATCAGGTGAAAATATTTCATTGCAATTTGGAATTTGCGCAAATTCTTTTCACAGACCGAAAAGCTGTTAATTGGGAGTTGCTATCAACTCTATTATGTTTAATAGTCATAACACTCCTTTAATCGAATTAAGTAATTTTAATTTAGAGATGTTAAACCGTGTGCGGATTTTTATTTACTCATTACTTAGGTCCTGTTTTAGTAACTGAAAAGTTTAAGCTTTTTTTTTTGACTTCGACTTAACTCTCTTCACTAAACAAAGCAAAGTTTGACTTTTGTTATAAGATTCCTTTAAGTTTTTCTCTTCTTTGTATGCAATTACTTTTCGATTGACATTGCAGTTTTTATTTACATTTTTGTCACCTATTCATCCATTGAAACATTGATTTCGCACACAAAATTCTAAATCTGGTAACATAACTTTATAACAAATAAATGTTTAACTAACCAGCAAGAAAAACTCACATTTTTCCAAACTAAATCTTTTAAGTGTTACTCACATGACATTTTACATTCAATATTAATATAGTAATGCAATCGGGAGCGCATCTTTAAATTATTCCGACAATTTATACGATAAATTCTTTAATAGTATTATTTGAAGTAGTTTTACTTTTCAGAAACGTAGATGTTCCATTATTTTATTTTACGTTAATTTGCATAAAGATAGCAGAATTTTTAAAACCTTTTTTTTTTTTTTTGAGTTTATTCTGTGCGCTTACCAAGTGTAAGCATATTTATTCTCGGTGCCAGGCTTCGTTATATAAATCTGTCACTTATTTCATCAAAGCGTTTACTAATGTGACTTAAAAAACTAATAAACTCTTTCTAATCTTTATTAACTGTAATCCTATTAGCTGTTTGTTTAAATTTTTCCGATTAAAAGTTCGTCTGCTGATCATAACCGAGAAACAGTGTGCAAACCATTTAAAATATTGCCCGACAACTTAAAAGAATAAAAAAATAACCTCCAATGAAGACTCGATCTCCTTTCTCAACATTGGTTCAATTGTCTTGAGAGATTCGATCTCTTGTTGCGCCTCCAGAAACCTTGCAGACATAAATTACATTATTTATTACAATAATTTTTTTTTTTTTTTTCAAATTAAACACAAAGAACTTTTTTTTTGTTTATATCAAAGTCAAAATTAAAATATTTTCAAAACCGGAAAACCATTGAAATCCTAATTATTTCCATATTTTGTTTGAAGCCTACATAAATTATCATACAACCAATAAGTATTTCTTTAAATTGTATGTAAAAATGCGGTTCAAATGAGCAGGAACAAATTCGACTTAGAGCATTACAGAAAGATAAAAATAGCAGACGAATGAAAAGAAAATTACTTCATTTGCAAATCGTCGATTTGGTTGCTGTGATCACGTTGAACTCTAAGCTAAAACATGAATTATAAAAAGTTTAAAGAATCAACGAAATAAAAAATTTATAGCAATTTATCATACATGCGTATATATATTTATAACACGGACTTAAGGAATACATTCCAAAATGCTTTCACACGAAATTAAAAAATATGACAATTATCCGTTTAAATGATGCTGAGTGACGAAGATTGTGAATTCAAACCCAACCTCCTCTTTCTTAGAAAAAAAAAAAAAAAAAAAAAAAAAAATCAAGTAGTCATAAATTCTACTGTTGTAAATCAGAAAAGTCTTTTAGAATTTAGCGGGTTGAACAAATCATAAAAATTTAAAAATAGTTTAGAAAAGTATTCAAACTAAACTAGATACCAATTCCTTCCTATACTTTTGACTCTCTTGTTCAACAGCCTGAAGAGAGAGAGATTTCTGCTCATTCAACTGTTCCTCTAAACCATTGATTCTAAACAAAAAAAAAGATGTAGAAAAAAAAAAAAAAAACTCATTCTCAAATCATTTTTTAGATTAAAAAAATTTTTTTTTTTTAAACTCACACTAACAGACTACTGTATCAGCAAATTCTTTAACAATAAAAACTGTGTTCTGAACAATCACAAAAAACAACAAGGATCCAGACTACATTATTTAGACTTTTATTCTGATTTTTGAAAATATCTTCTTTATCTTATTATTATAAATTTTTTTTTTTGCATATGCTTGCTGTGTTTACTCAGTGATCATTCAACAACATTGAGATGTAAGTTTTTAAACTGTATAAATAATGAATAAGGTTCTTGAATTTGAAATAATATCTCGTTAAGACTTCAATAGAGGGTATTTTGAGAGAAGGGTATTCTGTGCATATTATAAATAATTAACACTATCTACCCTTAAAATTAAACTTTTTACATTTGTAAATTGAAGTGAAAACAAGCAAAACTAATTTCAAAGAAATTAATTTTCAAATAATAAATAAAATAATTTGAATGCAAAAATTTTCAGTTAAAAAAAGTTTAAAGGAAAAAAAAATTGAAAGAAAAGATTAAAAGAAAATTAATTTAAGAAAAAAATTTTGTAAACTTAAAATGTGTGTGCTGCCATAAATATTGAATATATGCTATATTTAGTATGCAAACACACGACAAACACTTGCAACATTATTTTCTGGTTATTTTTTATTGCTTTCTATTTATACTTTCAAATCTATTAAGAATTGTTTAAAATTAAATTTTAAAAATTTATTTTTAAGTTAAAAGTCACAATTGCAACCAAATAAATAATTTTGAAACATTTTGACATTTTAAAATAGCTTTTAAATCAATTTTAAAACAAATCTATCATTATTATTATAACTGATTACTTTTTTAAATTAGAAACATTTATCAATCTAATTAATGCATAAGAAAGATAAGAAAAGTGAAAACAGAAAACATAAACGAGTAGGAATAAAAATATTTAAAATTATTCATAACTATAATAATAATTAATTTTATTTAAAATTCATTAATTAATAATAGCTATAACAGTTACAATAATTACAAAAATTATGAAAGAACTTTAATAGCTATGATTAAAATAATAATAAGTGTTATAATAATTACAATAACAAATATTATAATTATTATAGCAATTACAAAAATTATAATAACTATAATGATAATGATAATATTAAATATTAAAATAATTATAATGAATATTTTAATAACTATAGCAATTAAAAAACTATAATAACTTTTATGATTAAAATAATAAATACTATAATAATTATAATAACAAATATTAATTAATTATAAAAAACTTTGTAAATAAAAAATTTTAATAACTATAATATTTACAATATTTATAATAACTATGAATATTCAACCAATATGTCAGATTAGAGCAAACAAATATAAAAACTACTCAAAAACTTGTCACTGAGACTCAGATTTTTGCCCTCATTATTAGGATTATGACTTTAATGTGCCACTGCTATTAGGGTTGTTACTGGAACTGGAACTCCATGCAACTGTGTCATAAATCAATGGACTGTTGTTCAAAAGTAATTAAAAAAACAATCTGATTGAAATAAAAAAAAAAAAAAAATTTGATTTATATCAAGTAATTTCAAGCTTTTTAAGGCATTTTTAAAAAAAGAAACTAGTTTAAACTTTCTTTGTCTGAAAAATGTTAATAATTGTATATTAAGCTATAATATTACTATAACTATGCTTAACACTTTAATCTCTTTTACATCAGTAAAATCATTTTCAAGTTCTATGAAAACAAATACAACACAAATTTGAAAAAAATATAGTTAAAGCAATAAAATCTAGCATCGTCAAACAATATCATTATAATAATTTGCTTTTACAACTTTTTTTTACCTGCTAATAAGAATACGATTCTCTTCACTCATTCGTTTCTGTTTATCATCATGGCTTTCTTGATCCATTTTCATTAATGAGAGTTGAGAGCCAAGCTTCTTTATCTGCAAAGTTTTTTTTAAAACAAAAATTAAAAAAATTGACTATAAAAATATTTAAAATAATCAGAGTTTATCTTCTTACCTCATCATTTAAATAAGAGTAATCCCCTTCACTGTCGGAGAATGAATGCCGATGTCCAGGCATTTCAAAACTTATTTCTTCTGTGCTTCCGTGTAAACTAGTTTGAGCTGAATGTGCTTGACGCAAGTTACGAGCAACCAAACTTCCAGAAAGTCTGTGCCTGGGACTAGAGAAAAATTTGTTTATTTTAGACAGTTTGCTGTGTAAAGCTGAAGATTTAAACCTTACATTAAATATAAAATATTTTAAATAAAGTTCATAAAAACACATATTTACAGTGACGAAATTTAAAAATTAATTTCTCGATTTGCCTCTAGTAAACTTATATTTTGCAACTAATTTAAATACTAAACATTTTGTACAACAGCTTAATGAAAGATTATTACAATATTTTGTTTTACTAATAAGTTTTGTTGCTACTTGCTGCTTAAATTTTTAGAAATGAATGCTTCATCTAAATACAATATTTACAATACTTCACCTAAAGTTCTTCTCTATTATAGACAATTACTAGTAATTACTAAGTAATTGTATATTATCACGCATTTTCACAAAACTATATGGAACATTTTCATAAACTTTATCTTTGAAATTTTACCTCAATGCCAACAAATAAACATTTTCAACAAATAAATATTAAGTAAAATAAATATATGCAAAAAAAAATGCTAGTTCAAGTTTATATATATATAATATATTGAGGTTAAGAAACAAAAACCAATTCATTTATCAAACAGCAAAAAAGTGGAAATAGTTTTAAACATTTCCCATTCAATTGATAAACACATGAAAAAAAAATGTAAAAATAAATTTGTTATCTTTAAAATGAGCTGTTTTTTTATACAATAGAGTTTTTAGATAACAAATTTTTAAAAATAAAAAAAAACAGAAATATTTGTTTAAACTGTTTGTGTGTGAAAAATAACAAATAAAAAGTGGCCCACAAATGCTACTGCACTTCTCATATTTATGTAACTAATTAAACAAAGAATCAATCAACAAATATTGTTTAATACATCCTAAATGGCAACAATTAATTTACATAGTTAAATACAGTGTTTCTATAGCAATAACATTAACAAAGTATTATCATAGAATCAAAAAGATTTTTGGTTAAAAAAACTATAATTTCAAATTTTTCTAATGATAATTTGATTTATATTTTGGTCAATCAAATTTTAGTTTTCATAATAACAATATAAAGTTATTTAAGTTATATATTCAAATGCCTTTTAAAGGATTTGATTGAATAGCTATTTTATAAGCTTTAAAAGACAAATATATTTCCTTTAAACCATTAATTACCTAATTGTATTCAAAAAGTAAAAAACGTGTTTGATTAGCGAATCAATATACCTAATTTTCTAATACATCAGAATCTAATTACTTACTCATGAGGACTTGAAGTTAAAGTAATGTGTGGAGTTTGAGGAGCATCTGATAGAACAGAGTCACATTCTCCGAATGCCTCAAATCCTTCTTCTTGTGACTGATATTCACTAGTACAACTTAGTTGTCGTTTTTGATGGTCTGATAATGAAAATGGCGATTGTCTTGTGTTCTTTCGTTTGGGTGGATAGGTGGAATATACATTTGAAATTTGCTTAGCTTTTACAAAGTAATTTGGTGTAACTCCATTAACCAAATTCTTTTTCTCAAAATCATCAGCATCACCATTAATATCTGCAGTTGAATTTGTCTTCTGAGATATACTATCAGCCTATAAAAGATCTGAACATGTTCAAAAATAAATCTGGAAAAACACCATGGGCAAGTTTCTGATGAAAAGTTGAGAAAAATAACCAAGCAGCCAGAGATAAACTTTATTGACATGACATACAAGTCCCTCATTTACAATATATTAATTTCATAGATATATATATAAAGATACACACACACACAGATATATATATACATATATATATATATATATATATAAATATATATATATATATATATATATATATATATATATATATATATATATATATATATATATATATATATATATATACATATATACAACTCTTTATACAACATATCATAAACATAAAGTGTACACTTTTATTTTTAAAAAATTATATATTTAAATGATTTTTCAAAAGTATTTCATTAAGGTAAAAACGCAACAATACCATCTATGATAAGTCTTGATAAACTTTTTAAAGAAATCAATAGTAATTATCACCTCATAAAAACCTTCACTCTCTGTGTAAGAATGGGTTCTATATTGAAACAAATTTGCATCCACAAATACCTCTTGATCATAATCTTTAGCAATAGCTTGATCTTCTCCATTAAAGGTTTCATTTTCAAGTTCTTCATTAGGAGAATAACCAGATCCTGTATAGAAGCATAACTATATATCTAATTAATACTTTTATATATACATTACATATACACACTCACACACATGTATGTACAGACAATCTTAATGTGAACTATTTTTTACATACATGTGTGTTTATGTGTGTTTATATATATATATATATATATATATATATATATATATATATATATATATATATATATATATATATATATATATGTATATACATATATATTCATTTTAGAAACAAGAGTTAAAAAACTCTACCTTCCATTATTATGTCGTGTATTTTGTCACTAAATTCTTCAAATGTTATAACCCCATCTCCATTTTGATCCAGTTGATTTAATATGAATTCTAACTCCTGGAGTATTTTAATAAAACACATTTGAAATACATATATATATGTACAAACAAATATTACTAACTGCATTAACTTTAAATAGTTAAAAAGATTTTTATAGATTTTAAAGAAATATCATGTGTCTGATATATCAAATGAACAATATATTGTCACAAAATATCAAACACAATATAAATGATTGATATAATAGTAACTCAAATATGTAATAAAGTCCACATCAAGTATATATTTTTGTGAATGTAAAACTAAACATTGAACAACAGCTAAAAGAAAATAAATTCAAAAAAATATTAAAAAACAAGAAAAGTTTTGTAAGTATATCTGAATTATCATTATCATTATTACAACTATTATTGTAATTATAAAATAATAACAACAACAACAACAACAACAACAACAACAACAACAACAATAACAATGATAATAAAATTATTATTATTATTATTATTATTATTATTATTATTATTATTATTATTATTATTATTATTATTATTATTATTATTATTATTACTATTATTATTGTTACTATTATTATTATTATTATTATTGTTACTATTATTATTATTATTATTATTATTATTTTTATTATTATTATTATTATTATTATTATTATTATTATTATTATTATTATTATTATTATTATTATTATTATTATTATTATTATTATTATTACTATTATTATTATTATTATTATTATTATTATTATTATTATTATTATTATTATTATTATTATTATTATTATTATTATTATTATTATTATTATTATTATTATTATTATTATTATTATTATTACTATTACTATTATTATTATTATTTGAAAGTGTATATGTAATAAAATATAATATGTAATTGATAATATTATTAACAATTTACTATTTATGTTAATATTTAGAAATGATACTATCAGTAAAAGAACCTTAACAATTAAACATTTATTTAAACCAGGTATTGACAATAGACTTTATGGAAGAAAGAAAACATTCAGTAAAACTTTTTATTTTGTAGTGTGTGTGTGTGTGTGTGTGTGTGTGTGTGTGTGTGTGTGTGTGTGTGTGTGTGTGTGTGTGTGTGTGTGTGTGTGTGTGTGTGTGTGTGTGTGTAAAGAAAGAGATTATTGAAAAGTAATAGATGTTACCTTAGTTCATATATTTTAATTGTAAGAATATCAAGGAATGTAAATATCATGCAGTGTTTCTTAAAGTTGAAAAAATTGATATAAAATTTCTTTAAAATTCTTTTTTGCCAACAAAAAAGAACTTTTACTTTCTTATTACTTTTTGTTTTGCAACTTAGGAAATTGATAGGCATCATATCTTTGACGTTTTTAAAGTTAAGGAAAATCCAAAGAAAAACTTTTCTTATAATTACAAAAGTTGAGAGCTTTGGAAAAGTGAAAAACATTACTTTATCATTTTTTTTTTATCATTATCAAGTGATTTTACTTTTTTTTTTTTTACTTTTCTGATAAGATGAGAGTGAAGGGGGCTAGGGTCAAATTTACACGAATAAGGTATGATATTAGTCAAAGTGAAAAAATATCATCAAAAACTAAAGACAAGTTAAACCTAAATAAATGTAAAAATAAATAACTTACTAGAGCAAACAACAAAAATTGTAAGTTGACAAAAATTATCTTTTTGCAATAAACTATATATTCAATAGCATACCTCTCCACTGCTATCAAGAATATGTTTTTGTCCAAGCTTAACAAGATCTTCCACTTTTACATATCCATCATTGTTAACATCACACGCATCAAAAATAGGTTTAAGATGCATTAGACTATTGTTGTTGTTTTCTTCAGAGTTGGAATCATATACAGCCATCATTTTTTACATTACATCAAAACTTGGAACATGTACTGCATGTCAATATGATGTGGCATATGAAAAAATATACTTTTATATATTTTTATGTACTTAAGTGTGTGATCTAAAGTTTTAACACCAATAGTGTCAGTCCAAGTGAAACTATTAGTCAAAATATCTGTTTTGTTTCTAAAGCTAAGTGTACAATAAATACATGTATGATATATATCATACATACATACATACATACATACATACATACATACATACATACATACATACATACATACATACATACATACATACATACATACATACATCCATACATCCATACATCCATACATACATACATACATACATACATACATACATACATACATACATACATACATACATACATACATACATACATACATATATATATATATATATATATATATATATATATATATATATATATATATATATATATATATATATATATATATATATATATATATATATACATACACACATGTAGCCTGATATATGCATTCCCAAACAAGTTTAAAACCTAAACAGCCTGCTAAGATTTATAGCTGGGTTGCAACATCACAGCCTTTACTTTTAGGAAACAAGATTTTAAATATGTGAAGCAAATAGAATCGGTAAGCTTTTATTATTTGAGAGGGTAACAAAACAAAATAGAAAATAAATGTCGACCAATAGAAACCATACTAAATTTTTGATTGTATTTTATTAAGAAACGATTACACCTGCTTTCAATTGGAAATTGTTACAGATCCATATCATATCTTCATGTCTCGAAGCGAGAAGGAAATCACGAAATTGTTTACAAAATTTTGGCGCATGCGTATCTAACAAAAAAGGAACTAAGAACACCTCGATGCTCTTTATAACTATTCTGCGATCTTTTACTATTCCATTCTTATATTGCGACTCGTTTTTAAAATAACCCATTTCTATTTTCTTAAGAAAACACTAAATATTTTATTGAGATTTCAAAAAATAAGTCAAAATCCATCTTTAAGCACGTTTACTCACCATTATCAAGGTTTATTAGCATTATTAAGTCCGGTATTTTTTTTTTAAAAAGAGATTAAAAGTAAAGTAAATCAGATCCTTTGGATTAAATTTAATATTTGTGCACGAACCAATCACTGAAATCAATGAAATTCTTTTTGTTGTTTCCACTTATAGCTTATACTCTACTTTAAAATATGCACAACACAGTAAGTATTAAAGGAATTAAGAACAGCATCAATATAAGAAGCTCATTTTTAGTCCCCAAAATGATTATCTCATGTAAACGAAGTTTTGTACATGGAAATAACAATGACTTTGTATTTTAAATACCACAAAAATATTTAAGATGGCGAAGTCTGGAGAGCGTACCCCGTAATGGTTTTAAAATAGTTAAGTTACTTGATATATTAATTAGAGCTTTAAATAGCGATTGCATTGCTATAATTGTAGTCGCCTTCATGGTTTTCAATCTAATAAAAATATGTTTTCAAATATGCATTGTCATTTCGTATGCTTAAAGGCTTAGCTCAGCAAAGACAGAACTTTCATCGACTCAACTTTAGTTGAGCTGATGTATCAACCCTATTCCAAGCTTTTTGTATCAAACCTATTTCAGTGTAATTTGGCTTCGGTTTCAAACCCGAAAAGTGAATCTACATTATTCATATTCTCCGAACCATATTTTGCAATTTACTTAAAACAAGAAGCTGAAGCATTTTTAAAAATTTTTAAACTATAACCTATAACTGTAAATAATAGAACTAATAAAAACGTTGTTTATATATATGCGAATGTTGTATATAAATTTAGAATCATTTAGAGAATGAAGGGGATAAAAAACCTTACACTAACACAATTCCGTTCCACTTTACTTTTCCCTTCAGCTTTTCTTATTCATTTTGAAAAAAATTTGGCTTCGACCGTACCTGGTTTAGAACTTTTGCATTTATGAAAGTTTTAAATAAAGTTCGTCTCCTTTGTAAGTTTGACATTATTTTACTACAATTATTCTACTTTTAGTTTTAAATTTATTTATTTTTGCCCTTTAAATTCTTTAAATGCAGAAATGTGAAGGCTATGAGAATAGAAGTATTTCTTGTTGCACGAAAGACGTTTTTTTTTAATTGGAAATAAAACAGAATTTAAAATATGAAATAAAAAAAAAACCATAAAGACTATAGAAAATCTGTATGTTTTCTTATCATGAGAAAATGTAACAGAGAGTTAAATGACTTCATCATTGGAAGAATTTAAAAATAAGTGAAAAGTGAAATAAGCTTTTCTGATGGAAGGGTTCCACGGGCCATTTTCAACCCTTACCAAACTCTCTTACAAGAAAGAGATGCTAGCAACACGAGTGCTTCACTGCCACTAACCTACAACATCTCCACAATTTTTGTCAAGCCATTGACAAAATAATCTAATTCATGTGGCTACCCCATTTGCCAAATTGAAAAGCTCAAGCTTAACGAAAAACATCCTTTGGGACAAAAGAACAGACCAAAAACCTTGATGAAGGAGAATCTTCCAGCCCTGGGCTTCCTCAAGTCATCACTTTCCGTTAGTACAAACAAGATAAACACAATATTCATCAGTTATAGGTCAAGGTTTTAAACATTCCTGCACCATGGGAACTAGATACCAAAACTTTCAACCTTTGATCCAGTCAGATCCAGTTGGAGCTGAGCAAATTGTATCTCCTATCATTAGCTCAAAAGAAGCATTTCCAGGAGAGGAGAATATTCATTTCCATCAACATTAAGTACCAATATCCTTCTGTATCATTCCAAAACTTTTGTTTTCTAAAAATATTAAAGTTATCCACAAGTAATCGCATTAAGCAAGCGTCTTCTAGTTAATCTTATTTGATTTGTTTAGGCCTGGTTTTTGCACACAAATAAATCAGTTCTTGAGCTTTTTTTTTTGTGTGATAAAAAAAGGCTCAAGAACAGAAACTGATTGTTCGCTGTAAAAAAACTTTGAGCACAAACAACAGTGTTGTTGGCCATATAAAAATTTGATTTGTTTAGGCCTGGTTTTTGCACACAAATAAATCAGTTCTTGAGCTTTTTTTTTTGTGTGATAAAAAAAGGCTCAAGAACAGAAACTGATTGTTCGCTGTAAAAACTTTGAGCACAAACAACTATATAATTCATTAGTTGGCCTCACAATCTACAATTGCTCGATTGCAAAGTTCCCTGCAGTTTTCTGTATGGCTGTAAAAACTTAGAGCACAAACAACAGTGTTGTTGGTCATATAAAAATTTGAAGCATTTATTGCTGCTGGATTAGATGTAAACCCTGAAAAAGATTTTGACAATCTAATCCATCTAACATTAATCAACATGGATAAATCAGCGTTCATTTTGGAAATGATTCCACCAATGGAACTCTATCTTCTTCTAAAAATTGTCAATCATCTTTTCAAGAATCTGTTACACTCTTTGCCTGGTACCAAAGAATAGCCAACTTTGTTATATATTCAGGTCCAACCACATCATTGCGGACACTTTTCTGGCAATGAATGTCATGAAGTTTTGCAAAACCTTGAAAAAAAATATCTTTTTTTCAGATTCAAAGTTTTTATTATTCTTTGTAATTAAACCATTGTAAACTTTTTAGGTCTTCATACTCCAGTAACTGGCTCATTCATCAAATAGTTTGATGATATTGCTTTTACTTTTAATATATCAACTTTATACTATCATTAGACTAATGCTGAATTCCCCACATCCACCCTCCTTAATTATACAAGAACCGTAATTAGTTACTATTAAAGGTTTTTTGAAAAGAAAAATTATATTGATTCATGTAAATTTTGATTTATGATTTAAAATTAACAGGAGAACTTTACATCAATATTTGTGAGCGCAACAAATTCATACGAAACTATTACTAATCAGATTATTTTGATTTTATTTTTTCATGACGCATATCAAAATCAATATAAATTATTTGTACTTTTTGTATTGGTATTGGAAACTTACTGAGAGTTATTTGATTACTTTTGCGAGAAGATACCCTAACTAATTGATCTCAAGAACTTTTGATAAGGGAAATATGTGAGCAATTTGTAAATTATCAAGTTTGTTTATTTCTAAGCAACTTTTAATCTAGTGATATTCCGATTTAGATATGAATTATTTGCTTATGTTTTCAAGTTCATTATAATGGCCTTGTTCCACCAGACTCATTTTGCTTAATTGCATTAAAGTTTTTTTTCTCGTTGTCCCAATTTTCTAATCCTTTGTTTAAGTTTAAAAATAAAATTAAAAAAAAATACTCCTTATAACTGTCAGTAGAACCGCTCAATAAACAAGCTTGACTTGTTGATAATCGGATTACTACGATTTAATTCAATTGTTAGGTATGACTAATTTCTTCGATAGTCAGTAGCTGCTAAGGAAATAAATTTTTTGATGAAAAATATGCAAAACTTTTTTTCAGATTTAAGTACCTAAAAGTTCGTTCATTTTACACATTCATTTTACTTTTTTCCAAAATCATATAATATTGAGTAATAACTTTTAGTTGATCTTTTTTTTCATGATTGCTTAGAAGGATGCAAAAAGAGAAAAAAGTTTGCTGACGGAAAGATTAAAAACATAAGAAATCTCGTGTTACACGCGGAGGAATCACATGCAGAAAAATTAGTCGAGTAAATTTACTTTGTACATCACGTAAAGTTTGTAACCACATGAATAATTACATCATAGCAAATATTTTGCAGCACTAAAAATAACTGCTGTAAACCATATTATCCCATGTATATTATCATAATTATCAAATATTATCATAATCATCGAATATAATCATAATAATTATCCAATGAATAAAACCGTTTCCATTCTGACTTATCTCCAGTCCTCCACAAACCTTTAACGCCGCATATAAAAAAAGGTTTTAAAACTTAGAGGATTATGAATTAAAAAATGCGTTACATTAGAATTGTTCATTAAACTAAATATTTAAAAATATATAACATTTTAGACCTCACAAAAATATACAAAAAAATCTACTTTTTTGTTTGTTCATAAGTATGGAGGTATCTATCGATTAAACGTTGGTATCTAACAATACATACATATATATTATGCATAAATATTACGAATATAAAAGTGGTTAAGGTGTGTATTTTTATTTTCAGTTTACAATGCCGTAAGAAAAAATTCTATGAGAGTTCAAAAAGCATTTTTATCAAGTAACGGAAACTCAACAAGGGAAATAGTACGACAATTCCATCGTAGCAAGAATGTAGCGTTAAAATATAAAAAGAATGGTGAAGATTATGGATTAAAGCAGCATCACGGACAGAATTTTTTTTGCTGACGCGAAAAAAAGAGATTTTCAAAAAAAACAAGTCATAAAAATATCGGCTGTCGACAAATTGTCAGTAATCTGCAATTGAAAAAAAATCTCAAGAAACCATCAGAGGAGAATTTAATGAATTTATTAGCATTAAGTTCAAATAAAATACGTAAACAATCGCCCCTCAATGAAATCAAGACTAAAATGTAAAAAGGATTTTTGAAGTTTTCAAAGTTTTCATTAAGTGCATAAATGTTGCGAAAAAAAATCTATTATCATGATTTAAAATTATTTATCATCAAGTTTGAGCGTAATGAACATATTGAGTCTGCAAAATTAGAATTACCCAAAAAACGTTGCGCTCATTCGACTAAATAAGGCTAGAGCACCTCAGTTAAAGCAACTGATACAAAACTTGTTGTGAAGCCTTTACGTTCGCTTTACAATGAAAGGGTTTTTTTTTTTTTTTTTTAATTTTTTACCCCAAAAAAATGCTTTTGAAGATTTTACTTTTTACTATATATTTTATAGCAAATATAATTTTTGATAAAAATTATTTTACTCAGGTAAACAAATAATTTTTTTGCCTTTTGAACTTTAATGACTGTTTTTATGTTATTTTTATTTTTTTAGTTTTTCTCTTATTTGTATTGAAAAATAGCTTGCGTTTTCAGTCAGTAGACACATTGTAGCAAATACAATATTTTTTTTATGATAGTTAGGAGTGGGAGTTAAGGTTAGTTTTAGTCTAACTAAAATTAGTTGACTAAAACAAGATTTAGTACTAAAAAAAACTGAATAACATATACCATGAAATTATATGAACATAATATGAATTATAACAAATAAATCAATTTAAAGACATTCATCAAAATTTATTGTTTTTTAAGAAATTCAAAATACGTAATATAATTTGTGACAATTAGGTAATATAAATGTTTTGTTTGTACCTAGTATTGCCGCAAATTTTCTTTTATTAAATGAAATAAAAATTGGTTTGTTAGCAGAACAACTCCGTCAAAATCAACAGATATTTTATACCGTAAACATAATTAGTTATTAGCATTTTAATAATAATTTTTAAAAGAAAAACAAAGTTGAGACTTGAGCAAGTTATATATTCAATTACGCAATATAGAAATAATAAAAAACATTAACTGCTTAACTGTTACAATCTTATTGTTGTCACTGTAAATATCTGCGGTTTTATGAGTGTAGAACGAAATAAATTTCGTATTATTATCTCAAAAAATCATTGCAGCTATTATATAAAGGAAATACGAAAATGCTTCTGCATATAACACGCCTTTCAAAAATATGGCATTTTATTATTATAAATTGATTTCACATGTGTTTTATAATTTATAAATTCACTTTAATTAGAAATTTAATTAGGGACTAGTTAGATAAGTTTTATTACTATTACAAAATTCCAAATATTTATGTTGCAAACCTCCAAAAACCTGAAAAACTCTGAAAATGGAACCTTGAAAAAGATGCCCAGCAGATAAAAATTGCAACTTACGGCAATTTTTAATCAAAAAGATGGCGCTCAAACCACATCACAACAAACGCATAACAAGATTTTAAAAAAGTATTTTTCAGGTAACAGTAACAATATATTTTTCGCAAACTAAAAAGTTAGTCGACTAAATTCAGTTAGACAACAAAGCTAGTTGACTAATATTAGTTACGCTAAAATGTCAGTCGACTAACTTTAGTTATACTAAAAATTAGTCGACTAATTTTAGTTAGACTAAAAAGTTAGTCGACTAAATTTAGTTACGGTTTTTTTAGTTAAGTTAGTTACACTTTTTAGTTTTGGTCACAACACAAATGATGGTGTGAATAACGTTTTTCAAAGTGCGAAATTAGTTATTACTGTGTAATACATAACGGGTGATGACAAAAAAATGAGACTGCGTTCAATTTAAATTTGCATATATTAGTTCTATTTGTTGTATAGATATATTGTGTGTATTTTTAATGACTAGTTCTAACTTTAAAAATATAAGAAAAAAAATCAATTAAAATTCAATGATTGAGTATAAAAATAAACAAATCTAAGCAAGAGCTTTTCCGCGAACATGTGGATGGTTTTTACATGGCCAGTAAGCAGCGCGCGTATGCTTTTTACATGGACAATAAGCAACATGGTAAATATTACACTTATTGTCATTTTAAAGCAGAAAAAGTACCAAAAGTAACCTTATGCTGTATAATTGAACGTGCAGAAAATGGAATTGGAACTCAACAAAGTAAAGGAAGAGGTCGGGTCGCTAAAAAAATGACGAAAACGAACATTAATATTCTGAAGACCAAAAGGATGGAGTCTCACAGAGGCAAGCAATAAGAAAATTTTTGCGCGATCTTTTATCTGCAAAACATTGAAAAAACACGAGATTTTAAATGCAAAAAAAAGAACGAGATGCAGTCACTTATTCGAAAAATACAAAAATCATGATTGGATGATTGATGACGAATCTTGTTTCACTTAGAGCACAGCGCTGTTAATGGAAGCCAAAACTTCTTCTCTTGTAACACTTTTTTAACTCCACCAAGCGTAAAGTATAATCCAGTTGAAAAAAACGAGCAAAAAGTGTTAATCTGGATTTGCATTTCTAAACCTCTTTTTGTACCTTGCAAGCAATAAATCAAGCAAAAATTTACACCTGAGCGAATGCATCATAAAAAGAGTTGCTCATTTCATCAAAGCAAACCGTTTAGATGACAAGTACATATTCTGGCCTGACCTAGCTACATTACGTTGCGCAAAGACTGTAGTGGAGCATTTCAGGCAAAGTAACATCAATTTTGTTGAAAAGGAAGAAAACCCTCAAAGCGTACCTGAAGACTTTTAGTTTGATTAAAAGAAGTATACAAGAACAACTGGCAAGCAGAAACTATTGATCAACTTTTGCCATGAAATAAAGTATTATTTGAATAAGATCGACTTTACAGTCATACACCTCTTATAGGATCGGTAAAAGGTCGAATCGATAATATTCGTCGAAATGAAGTTATAGAAGATAAATAAATATATACTTTTAAAGCTTGAAAAATTCTCTACCAGATACTTTTTAATTTGAAAAAATTTTTTAAAGTAAAGGAGTTATGCGTTTTTAAACGCAGTCCCATTTTTTTGTCATCACCCGTTATTTAAGTCATTTCTCTACAAGATGTTCATCAAGAAGTTGAGAAACTTTTGTACAGAAATGACTTGTAAAGTATAACGAATTTATACAATGTTATATATTACTGAGAACACCAGGCCAGTGGCAGGAGATTTGTAAATGATTTGCTTTCTGATGCAAATGCAAGTTTATAATTAATATTTTTGCTACTTTTGATTGTCAACAGCACTCATTGTCTAATTGGGCTGAGTTCGAATTTAAGTGCTATTCTACAATCTTGGTTTCAGAATACCCCTTTAAGTTGCTGAATATCCCTTTAAGTTGCAGAATACCCTTTCAATATGTTAAAGATTGATTTTAAATATAACGTGGGAGCCTATTTGGAAGCAAATATGTCAAGAAATGTCGAGAAATGTTGAGAAAGCGTATTAAGTAATTGAAAAACACCAAAATAATTTTGAATTGGTTTTCAAAAGAGCGTAAATTTGCAATACTTAAATTTTCAGCAATTATAAAAAAAATCATTAATTTGTTTAAAACGATCATTTATAATCATCAATTGATAAAATGGTAGCTTTTAGTATTAATTCTGTATATGCCTCTAGAACAGTTATAAATATAAATATGTTAATGCATCTTTCTGTTCGTTTATCCTCTTCCTCGAAATCTCTATCAAATAAATCTGCATCAGTCAAAGGTCTATTATAAAAATATCTGTAATTATTAGGAATGTATGCCCTATTTTATGTTTTTAATCTTGCACCATTTTGTTTGCCGTTTTTTGGCTGGTCATGCAAGTTCAGATGGTGGTAGAATGAAGTTTTAGCTTTAGTCATAAAAATGTTTAGCAAAACGCAATTGGTATTTAGGAATGTTTTCGCATAATGTCTTGAAATGCACGGTTATACTCGAATTAGAAAATGCTAGTTATTTGGAAGTAAACATTTTTTCCTTTGGTTCCTTTTGATACGCATGACCTTTTGCAATGAAGTCTTTGCCAATTCTTGAAATCTAACACATCATATGCCACAGCTTCATGCGCAGTAATTTTTTTTATATTCTGATGAACTGTTAATAAAAGATCTGGTATTTCATAAGCAGTGAATACACGGTCATGATTTTTCATAGAACTTGAAATAATTCCAAAATCCCGGTTGCAAGACATTTAGCTGTGCCCATGAATAGAGAAATATTGTAAAACTTTATCAATACGTCCAGAGTCGGAGTCAAATAAATAGAACCTTGATAGAAGCCTGATTTTTATTTTATTAACCACAACTGCCACAAAATAAAAGGAAGTTTCCGAAGTGATTAAGGGCTGTTTTGAAATACTTATTTAAAAAGTGAACAAACTTCAATTGGGCCATTTTTTCCTATACCCTTATGATAAAAGAAAAAATGCGATGATTTTTCACATTATGCATGCCATGTTCATTATTAGAAAACTACCTAAAATAACACAGCTCTTGCACAGAAGCTTTAGGCAGGCTCATAGTCTATATGCAATCAAATGCTAGTGACAGTACATATTTTTCATTTTGGCAGTTCTCTGATTTTTCACATTGAACAGCAGAATAAAATTTGCGGCGCTTTCTAAAGTGTATTAGCAGTTCTGCAGGTGCTACCCTCCTAGCAAACTTATTAAGATTAGTTTTTTTACTTTAGGCAGAAAAAAAAGAAGAACCTCAGGGATAGGCTTACGTTGATTTAGATAAAAGTAAGCCTGCATTTTACTTTTACAATCATACAGATATACTTATACAAAATACGCTCCTTACAGAATTTGATGCCTAGTGTATTACAGCCTGAGTCCCCTGTGCTTACTGCACCCGCTGTTCAAACTCATTTTCAATCTACATCTTCACCTATTAAATCTTCCTAAGTAAATTTATTAAGTATTTTTACTGAATATATACACGATTAGAGTAAGTTAGCTATAAAACTAAATTTAAAGTAGAAGATTTCTTCAGCATTTCGTTTTCCTTAATACATTAAAATCTACAAAACACAGCTTTAAATTTGTTACACCAAGGTTGCGTGGTGTCTGTGGTAGTGATGGTTTTTAGGGATGAAAAACATACTTAAAGTTTTGTTACGAACAGTCGTTGCGAGGCTTGTTTGGTGTAAAAAGTATTTGCCTGTAATGAATTTCATAATTGATATTATATTTAAATATAATATCAATTATGAAATTTATGAAAATTATGATACAATATTTTCGATAATCGGGAATAAATTGGAATCCGAAAACATTTTTACAATTTAAATCTAAGTATGTCGTATTTATTTTGCTGAATTATAACAGAAAAACAAACATCAATAACTCACATCACGGTGCGTTTCCATGTAAATTTATGGTGCATTAATACATGAGTTAAGCTAAATATTCACACCCTGATAAGGTAGAAGTTTTTGGTTGATTAATACATTGACCATGTTTGATCTTCATTTGTTTTGATGGATATATAGAATATTTGGTTGAAGAGGAATAAGCAACAGAGTGTTTATTTCTTTTTATAGCTTGTATTTTTTTTAGCTTTGTATTTGACTTTATCTTCTGTGACCAACTATGCTCCATTAAATTTTTTCCTATCAAACAGAGCATCATAATTGCACAAAAAAATATAGCTGAAGACTGCACGGGAAAAACCATAGATGTCCTTTTATGAATTTTCTCATTTGCGTCCTTTTCATCATATAATGTTACTTACCGATTATTCTGACAACTCACACAATTAAAGCTTAAAATTTTTTCACATAAAATAACCAGAAACTCAATTTTGCTACACTGATAAAATGATAATAGCTCAATTAGTAAAGTTTTGCGAAAATTCTGTAACT
The DNA here is from genome assembly GCF_058129835.1 of Hydra viridissima. Lineage (NCBI taxonomy): Eukaryota > Metazoa > Cnidaria > Hydrozoa > Anthoathecata > Hydridae > Hydra > Hydra viridissima. The sequence goes on from NW_028324306.1 coordinate 3,425,301, forward strand.
ACCTTATGATATTCTGTACCTTATGATATTTACAAACAAGTCGAGACCAGAGTTAAACGGTTATAAAAAGATAACCGGTAAAATCTGTTTTAGAGAACCATGACTCAGAGGTCGAAACAAAAATACTAAACTAATTTAACCTTCTTTATGCTCCAATTATTTTTCCATAACTAACATAACCCATAAAAAATCATCTACAAAATGTCGGTGGTACTATGAAATGTTAAAGTAGACTTTTTCTACAGCCTTTTTCAAGTTTCCTTTATAAAATAATATTGTTTTCAATTGGTTAGAATGCACTATTTGCATTGGGGAAGCTTAGTTTAATTTGTTGTTATAAAACAATATGAAACATGACGCGCATGAACAACATGACGCGCATGAAAGGGTTAAAGATAAAAACCATTATTTATGCTGGAACCTTATTGAAGAAACATCTGCGGATACACAGAAAAAAGAACGGTTGAGAAAAAACAGAACTTTCATGAGTAGATTTTCATGGAAGAAAACCTATAAACCTGATAGAAGAATTTTATAAAAGATTTTTAGTGAAAAGAGAAAAGAGATTTTGAAAGAAGAGGTTAAAAAAAAAGGAATGCTTTTCAAGAGAAAAAGAAAACTTTAAATATTTCTAATGTAAATAGATGGCCATGTGTCTAAAGGTGGTAAGAAAATATCTTGAAGTGACTTTTGATTGTATACATTTATCTGCATTTATATATATTAAAAGAATATGCTTAAGTTAAAGATCTGATTTTCTATAAGTGAAACGAGAAGGACTATTAGTAGGATTCTCATTTTATTTATATTTTGATTGAGAATTACTTTTTATTATACAGTTATAAATTGTTTTAAGTTTTTTGTTGTTAAGCCTTGCGTAAGCCTAAAGTGTTAGAAGTCAAGGATCTACCGTTTCACGAACCATCCAGGAACTATGCACGAACCATAAACGAATCATAAACGAACCATATACAAAATATACACGAACCACACACACACACCCACACACAACACTGAGACAACCCAACATCCTAGCATAACCAAACACAATCTCTAAAAACTAAACAATATCTCACGCGCTCACATCTCCACCCTGACATCTCCACTCTACTCATAAAAAAATTCCCCTTTTTTACAATAAAAACTCAATCCGAACTTCGTTTTTTCTAATGGAAAATAGAAACTCCTCTTAGCAACTTAATAGAACTCATTCCGAGCATACCAACTCTGAGTGGGCTGGTAATTCACTAATATGATTTCATCAGGTACTATGATGCCATCAGCCTTAAGATCCACGGTTGCAGATTCAACAGATTGATGAACTTTTTCTTCAAATTCTACATTCGTAGTTAAGAATCCAGACGTTATAAAAATAATGCTCTCATGATTCACGGACACTCTTCCGTACAACCGTACATCCGTACAACCGTACATCCGTACAACCATACATCCGTACAACCGTACATCCGTACTTCCGTATATTCGTACTTACATACATTCGTACATCCGTACATTCGTACGGCCATATTTTCATTCGTACGGCCATATTTACATCCGTACGGCCATATTTTCACTCATGGAAAATTTAAGGTGCTGTGGTGAACCATGGACGTATAAGAGATGGACGTGCAACTGATTGTTTTACATCAAAGAGGCCGCAGAAATCAGTGAGCCATGAAAGTTTCCGAGAAACTCTAAATTTTCACCCGTCAATAAAAAAAATTTATTAAAATGGCTGCCCACAATTTTAAAACAGAAACTCTGATCACTTGCTATTAGTTTAAACATTTATAGCATTATTTTAATAAGACTGTTCAGGATAGAGTAACTACTTCACGCGTTGACAAATTACTAATGAAATTACACCATGGTAAAGGAAATTAGTTGTCGGCACGAACTGATTTAATCATTTTTTCAAGACGAACATTTGAAAATTTTTTAAACTTTTTTCGTGTAAACAAAGTCTGTCAATAATAAAATAGAGCTATAAGGATAACTTTAAAATGACTAAAAAAAGTATAGCGAAATATAAAAAAGTTGAAATAAAAATTTTTGTCAAGATCTGGTTTCATTCAGTTCCTTGGTCCTTCATTCACCAGCCTTAATTTTGTGTATTTTTTCCGATATCGCCATTTTTTGCCTCGACTACTCTATAAGCTTCTTATTATATATTCCACTATGCATTATTTTTCTAGTAGCTGTATTTTCTAATGAGCTTTTTTGTAATTCATTTGATATAGCAAAACCTTTTAAAAAGTTATTCAAATTTATAATTATCTTGCAAAATGCGGCTAGATATTTCATGTTTTCGTTTTTCATATTTTACATATTTCATTTGTCATAAAAAGCACATAACCCATTTGTTTTTGTCAAAAAAAAAAAAAATTATATATAGTTGGTAAATCATGTTAAGTTAAAGTTAAATACTTCGTTATTCTTGCGGTTTGCCATAAATTGGCTTTTCTAAATTCTTTAAAACTGTGACAAATTATTTTTTTCTATATTGTATTTACATTCATTTTATGCATAAGTTATTTATCCCTTAACTGTATATACTTCTGTTGTTAAACATAAAAATGAAAAATTTTATAATACAGTACAATCTCTCTAATTCGAATCTCCTTAATTACAAAACCTCCATAATTCGATTAAATGCAAAGTCACCGTGAAATGCGTAAAATAAAAATCAACTTTCTATGATGCGAAAATCTGTCTAATTCGAACTTTTATTTTTCCCCATAAAATTCGAATGAGAGATATTCTACTGTATTCATAACTGGAAGTCTACAGCAATATATTTGATGGAGAAGTTCCCTGGACATGAAACTAATATGCTCTAGGTAGCTACAAAAGTAGTTAGTATTTTGCATTATTTGTAATATCTCTAGTTATCATGTACTTAAGTAAATGATCTCAATTTCTATATTATCATTAGCGTTATTTCTTAAAGTATTAACAATGCCGAGCTATATAAAATTAAGCTTAAAACTTGGTTCTATTGGTGTTATCTTGAATAACTAAAAGGAAGTTGATGTGACTGGTTAGACGAGACCAAAAATTTTCGACGAATCCGACAGACTTTAGTATAATTTAATTTCTATTGTTTAAAACAAAAGATTTGTTACAATACGCAACGAGCATGGTTCGCAGAAAAAACAATATCGTTGCACGTCCATCTCCTAAACGCGTATGGGTGAACAAATCAAATCAAAAAATTGTCTTTCAGCATCTAGGCATTTTATTTTACGGACGAGACTTTTCAATTTTATGGCTGAAAAGAGGTAAAATTATTAAAAAAATTTTTTTTTTACTTTTTATTAACGTCGCATTAATTAATGATTCTTTAACTTCAGCAACTTGTTACTAAAACTTTATATTCTGCATTTCAGTAATTGTGTTGTTACATTAATGATTAAGATAAATAATTGTTACATTAATTAATGACTAAGATAAATATTTTTTGACTTCTGCAACTTGTTACTAAAATTTTAAGCTAAATTTTAGTAACAAGTTGCAGAAAATTTTAAAAAAAAATCCTTACTTCTGAAAAGTGACAGTAGAAACCAAGTATCATTCAGTTTTTCGTTTAGTTTAGCGGGAAAATAATAACCTTGATAAAATTTATCAAAGCAATTTACGAAGAAATGTCCTTAGTTACGACGGTTTATTCTTTGTTGCGAATGTTTTACAACACGGACAATATGAAATAACGGACAATATGAAATAACGGATAAATATTCGTATTTCGATTATTTCAATTGGCTGTACGAATATTTGCCGGAGTTATGAATATTTTGTATGTATTTTGAGTTTTATAATACAGAAATAGGAATTTACGGACATACGACTGTTAATTACGTACATAGTTTGGTACATAACCCAGGGCCGAGAGAGCAGCTTCCGAAGTGCTACCATATGTTTAAAACATATTAAATGATTTAACAACTGGTTTCATTACCCAAGCACAACGACAATATAATAATATTCTTTTTTATACAAAAAAAAACCTGCATTTTGTTTATACCAGAAAACTTGAAAAACTCTGTCACATGAGCACATGCTGAATTCTTAAAAACTGCGATCAAAAACTTGCAAATAAAAAGTTTTTGATCGCAGTTTTCAAGAATTCAGCATGTGCTCATGACTGAGGATTTGTGCAGTACATTCATTTGATGCCTTCATTGAAGATTTCATGTTGGCCGCTGCATCCGTGACAGTTTTAACAATAGATCTAAATGATAAATGATGTAAGGACTTCTATATTATGTATAATGTTTTTTAACCAAAATCATACAAAAATTTACATGCACTTATTATATTATAAATATACATAAGTATTATTTTATAAATATTCTTAGCGTATCTTAAAGTTTTACAGATGCAATCATGCAAAAAGTATGATATCCTGTAGACCTTTTACACACCACTAAATACCTGGAACATATTACCATAGGTAGTTAAATAGAACTTAAAACTTATCAGGAATGCGGAGTTCTTTCTAAATTGAGATTTTCTTTCAGTTTGAGAAAGTTTGATTTCAGCATGAGAAAGTTTGTGAAAGGCATAACTTTGTCAAATCAGCTGAAATTTTTACCTAACGTTCTTTATATTAATTCAATTCATAATACAAACTACAAAAATTACAAATTATAACGGTTGATTATTTTATTTTTTTTTTTTTGAAAAGGCTTGCAAAAGTTTAGATACAACTGAGTTTTGATAAAAATATTTCAAAAATTTTTAAAATGTCAATTTTTAATGTGACAGCTTCAATAAAACAGTTAGAATTTGGTGGCATATCCATTTGCCTTCAAAACAGCATTGCAGCGACTAGGCATCGAATCAGCAAAAATAATGAGAACATCCTGAAGAATGTTTTAACAACATAATTCAATCAGTGAAAATAAATGGTCTTTGTTGATTGATTTTCTACCAACATTGAGATCTGGGTTCTGTACAGAACCGTGTGGCCCATTCATGTTGGCATGCCAACATGAATGGGCCACACGTGTGGCCTATTCATGAACTTTTATCTTTTGTAATTTAAAATTATTTTTAAGAGATCCGTTGCAATGCTTTGGATCATTATTGTAAGATTTATTTGGGAGTTATTTTATCCGTTACATGTGGCAGAAACATTCATGGTGTCTAAACAAACTCTCTGGTACATAATACCTTCCATAGGCGCCGAGTTCACGGGGGCAACAGGGGCAGTGCCCCCCCCCCCCCCAGGAAATTTATACTAATAATATATTATCACGGATTATCTCGGGGGCGAATAGATACTCTCGCCTTCATGATAATTCGTGATAACATATCATTAGTATAAATTTCCTGAGGGGAAGGGGGCACTGCCCCTGTTTCCCCCGTGAACTCGGCGCCTATGATACTTTCTATGGAATAAATGGTACCTACACAATCACGCAACCATAACTTTTCCTCTGCCATGTCTTTCATACTAATTGGACAGTCATTAACAGTCCAACTTATACGAACTATTGTAAATATTATTCAGGTTTTCAATTTTTTTGCAGATATCATCGGTTTCTTAATTGGACGGCGGCCTTAGAGATTATTTAGATGTTATCGACGTTTAGTTGTATTGACGCTACAGTTTATGTCATGAAACTCACGAACAATTGTATTAAGTTCGACAGAAATTTTGCGAGGATCATTCTTGGAATACCTTACTAAGCCTTGTTTTCAATTGTTATATTACTGGGAATTTATTATATTGAAACTCACTTTCTAAACGATCTTGAAAATGAACTTTCGATACGATTCGAACAACTTCAGATACGGCCTTTTCATCGATTTCGATCAATTGAACGTATAAATGCCAATAATTAGATTAATCGACTCCCTTTTCAAAAATATTTTTAAAAAAAGAACTATTTCAGAAAATCTGGCGCTGGAAGTAATTGACTGATAATTTTTTACTGTTCTGGGAACAATAAAAAAATATCAGTTATTGACTTCCGTAAAAAATACTTTTTCTGAAAAGTCAGGAAAAGCAAGTGTCCCCCTCATCCCCGTGCAGGCAGATTCTCATCCTTTGACATGTCATGGTGAGACATTTGATTGTATACAGCTTAAATACATCAAATGTCTTCATTTTTCCTTCTCCAGTTATTTTTTCTATAGGCATCGATGTAGAAACTAAAATGATAACATTCGTTTACGGATACTTTTTTCACAAAAACATTAATTTTCCCCGATATTTTTTAAAATTCAATTTCAAGCTAAAGTATTTCAACTCATTTTTAAGTGAAAAATAAAATCAAGTAATCCTAAAGCTAAAATGTTTAAAAATTTCCCCCTGCATAATAGTGGCCATTATCCTTTTCCTAATTACAAAAGTTTGAGTAAATTACTCAACTTTCTCATTACTTCTTTTAGAAAACTTAAACAGTGGTTGGCAGCAACTTTGCGTTTCATGAAACTTCAGGAGCAACTCAACTGCATGCGTATTTTGACGTTGGCTTCTAAAATTTCAATGTATTTTATTACTCAAATCCTTATGGTTCTTGCTGCTGATATCGCACCCCAAACCATTATGTGATGGTGGATGTTTTACAGTTTTTAAGGTAATTTTGGACTTAAATCCGATAACATTATCCTTATCTCACCAATCTCTATGAATTCGACACGTTTTTTTCTACAAACTCGAACTCACTTTCAAAGACAAGCCAGACATTTGGCAAAGGCCACCGCAGACCATTCTTAACAGTAGGCTTGGATACTTTGAGACATTTTTGAGCTGTTTTTACTTGAGAGTATCCTTCTTTATGCAGTTCCACAATTTGTCCTTTAACAAAATCACTGTTTTTTTTGCCCATTTCGTTATACTTTATTGTAAATAAAAAATTGCCGGATTTGAATTATTAGTATATTGGAAATTATGGATTCAGAGTAAAAAAACTATCTACTGAAACATGTCGATATTGTTTGATTATATTATTTTACATATTACTGAATTATGTCAATTTATAGATGACACAACACGCAAATAGCAATTATGGTTAACTATGGTCTTTTTTAATTTTTCACTAAATTGTTTGGTATTATTTTATTACTGCTGAGGTAAACAGCGGAAGTGCTTTTCTTCATGCTTCCAATAAAGTAAAAGCAGACCAGACATCAACATCAAAAGCTTGTTTTTTAGAGCTGCTCCAAATATTTGACCAAATATTTGGTATTGTGTCTTACTGTTTCATAACCGGTGATATAACCTGCGATGAAGCATTTTTTTCAGCTAATCGAAAGAAAAACTGAACTCAAAGCAGAATTTGTTAATTAGAAAACTCCATTACGAAGAAAATTGTTGTTAATTAAGTTTTACAGCTCATATCAACTAAAGAATGATTTTGATGTTATACTTGAATTGAACTTTTTTGTCACATTTTACGGCGGATAACTTTTTTCGTATCTAACGACGGACGATTTAGCCAATCGAATAGGGAAAACTACCAAAGGTTTAAAGTGAAAGTTTAAAGCAGTGACATTAAACTAAAAATTTTCTCGCCAGCGTCACGCTTGATTTTTGCGTTGACAAAATTTAAGGTAGCTATTGCTGGCTTTGTTTCTGCTTCGGTGGGAGTTTCCTTTAACTTAACCTTATTAGATCTAAAAATATCTAAGTAATCCTCCAAAGAAAGTGTTTTTTATAGTTTGATTAATAACGAGTAAATGATATCGAAATGCTTCTGTTGTTTTTGTTTTAGTTTTTTGTCATCGTTTGTTTTAACTTTTATATATATATATATATATATATATATATATATATATATATATATATATATATATATATATATATATATATATATATATATATATATATATATATATATATATATATATATATATATATATATATATATATATAGTGGATTAAGAAAACGTTTTACAGTTTTACGAGGCTTATTCGAAACATTGTTTGGTGTTTTTCAAGTTTGTCTATTTTCAACAGAAAAAAAAAAGTAGTGTTACTGTGTTATCTATATTATATAGGTATACTATATAGCATATAGCAGTCAGTCATGTTTTGGTTAAATGTGAAAATAACAAGTTGGTTTGTTTAGCTTACAAAATTAATTAATTCAAGTGTATTATTGCTATCGTCAAATAAAATATGTTAGATCTTAAAAATATGTTAGGACTACAAAATTATAGATGCTTTTAGATAAGTTGTGTTTGTATGTTAAATTATAATTTCTAAAGTTAAAAGTTACCTAAATGTGACTATAATTTAAATTCAAGTAATTAATATTGTCTATTACAAATGTGATAATTTATTATATTGGGTATACTGTAAAAGTAATAAAAGCCTGATATTCAGATCAATGTGCAAGTTAAGGATATGTTTATTTAAAACAGCAGTTTTTTGTTATTTTGTAATTATTCTTTTATAGAAAAAATACAGCTATTTTTGATTGTATCATAGTTATTACTATCATAGTAAAAAAATTACAACCCTTTTTTATATATCATTACATCCCAAAGTCTTAGATATAAAAAAATTATCAAATATAATTGGACCAAAATTGTTTGATCATCACTGCAGTTGAGGTGACATCTGATTAAACCAATGTTTAATGGTTTAGAGCTCAAATCCAACTAAACCTTAGGTTCAGTTTGATTTTGATCCTAATTATTGATAAACCAAGTTTAAGAAAAGTTGGAAACCATAATGTTTAATACTCATGCATGAGTTTTTAACTAGTTTGTGTTCAGTTAAGTGGCATCTCCAAAAAAGAATGGTTTTAAGTAGACAACAAAGAAAACTCCACATAGTTTGATTGCTTAATGAACAAAAATAGGTTAATAACAATAATTTTGTTAGTTACGATCTAGGTTACAATATATATATATATATATATATATATATATATATATATATATATATATATATATATATATATATATATATATATATATATATATTTATAAATGCGTGTGTGTATATATATGTGACTACTATAAAATGCGGGTTCTGGCTCATTTCCATTTTCTATAGAAAAAATGGCATATCAGGTTCTGGCTCATTTCCATTTTTGCGCATTTTCATAATGAGATGACATTATGAAAAAAGGTTGTGAATGTCTTAATTTATTCTTTGTAGTAGTTCAAGTATGGAAAAAGGTGTTTATATTTTTCTCTTCGCGTTTCTCTAATTCTTTGTGCATGTTGTTTTTGTCGTTGTTCTTCAAATCCATGTTTTAGTAAGAGTTTAGTATTGAGATGAATGGGTAAGGTATTTAATTTTTTAATTTTATTAAGATAATTTTCATCAATTCTTTTTTTGTGATTATCATCGTGGAATTGTATAGCAATTCTGTGTAATTCTGGGTCAAAAGTGGGTTTATTTATTTCCTGTAGTTCGCTGTAAAGGAATTCCTCATATTCTTCTTGTTCTGTAATACTCATTTTTTATAACAAGAAAAAATTTATTTAAGTCATTTTAAAAAAGTTTTTTTCACTGTATATTTTACAAAATTAAATTTAAAAAAGGGATGCTTGAGAATGGAGAGTTTGGTCCGAGAAGCAAACCAGCGCCGATAGATTCATATCCTCTTCCGCTTTTAACGTAAACTCCGTCTTTGAATGATCCTCCTTTAGGCCAGGGTGTTAAAAATAATCCGTTTCCTCTGTGCGTTCCCATTTTCATTCCATTTCCATTCTTTTTCAAATAAACGATACCTCTTCCTGCAATTTTATCAACCATAGCAGAACCTGCAGAAGATCCTACACCTGCTAACAATCCGGTGGCAAGAGCTGGAACTACTCTTGTTGCAAGTGTACTACCCAACATACCCAATAAAGGTAGAAGAGCTCCAATAAATCCTCCTTTCACATTTGCGTTATGTTCCAATTGGGTTTTGCTCATTTTAATGGTGACTCCAACTCCTCGATGGAGAGCGTCCAAAAGTTTTCGATGTTGATTTTGTGTTACAAGTAAAACATCGTTTCCGTTAAAATCATCTTTTGAAATACGGATGCTCACAGGTTTACCTGCTATCATTGATTTTTTTATTTTTTCAATCTGTCCCTGAGACACATTTAATTTAACACTAACATATTTGCTCATTTTTAAATGTGGGAAAAAATATTTATTTCACTTCTCGAATGTGATAACGGATCGTAATGTCCTCTCCACGAAAATCAACCAAATTTCCATTTTGGTCAACAACGCGAGTGATCATTGTGGAAATTTCTGGGACTTTGACAGGGAGGTAAACCAAATGAGTGGGTCTTTCGATGATTTTAAACCCAGGACCAACAGCTGGATAAAAAGAGTAGATGCAATTGAGTTGGGAGCCGTTGATGTAAGCCGACCCGATGACGTTGTTGAGGATTCTGATCGTGTTGATGCTTGAAATTCTAACAATATCGTCAGACTCATATTCGGAATTAGGATCCAATTGTCTTTTTGTGAATCCTAAAAGTGAGGCGATGCTGTTATCCACATTCAAATCCATCATATAATTCAATCCAAGTGTGATGGTTGATTTTAAAGTGTTTAAATTGGATCCTATTTTTATGTTATCAGGAGAGTAGCTGATTTTATTTGTTGTCACGTAGCTAAGGCTTTGAGTTGCATAATTTTTTATTGTGTTTGAGACGGTCTTTTGTAAATAATTGTTAATGTCTTTAATGTCATAGCTCCCGTCTGGAATGGTGACATTTTCCCAATTGATTCCGTTGTTCATGCTATACCGGAAAGAATTGTTTTTGCTGATGATGTTTGGAAAGCTGTTGTACGTCTCAAGTCCAAGAAAAGCCATTTCATAAGTTTTTCCTTTGTCAAAAACGATTTTGTCTAAAAATTCTGTTATGATTACGTTGGAATTTCCATCCACGTCGATGATTATGCCTGGCATTTTTTATTATGTGACATTTTTTTAGATCCGTTTGCGGATCAATGGAATTTCACAAGTGAAATTTTAAATGGCTTCTTTTGGAAAATAAAAAGTGTCAAATCCGCTTCGATATTTTCCATTATCCTTTTTTGACGACAAATCAATCACCGCAAATCCGTGAGGTTCAGACCAACAATGTCTGCAAAACTTTTCAAACTCTTTTTTTCCCATATCGCTCGAAACGTGGTCTTGATAAATGTGGTTAATGTTTTTTAAGTCTTGGGGAAAGAGACAGATAAAATTGGTGTTTTCTCTGATCGTTTGTCTTGGGAGCATGAAATAATTTTGAGCGAGGTAAAAGCAGTCGACGTTAGAGTGTCTTCCTCGGATGTAATATTTTTCACACTTGTTTTGTTTGGTTAGTTGCAAATCGTCAAAGATCATTAAATTGTTTTTGGATGAATCAAGATCTTCAGGATTAGGCACATCGTCAGCCGTTTCAAAAAATTCACACTCCATACCCTCGGTTTCGGAAAAATTTTTTGAAAGATCGTTGATAACGCATTCAGGGTCTAGTTTCAATTTTTCAATTTCGGTTTGTACCTTGAACAAGTCGAGAATTATTTTTTTTGGCAATTTTTTTTCGAACGAACTTTTTAGTATTTTGTACTCAGGTTGGAAAAGAGATTTTCCAAAAACTTGCAAATGGTTATAATCCAACCATCCAGGTCTGAGCAATAAATTGAGAAGCAACGTTGTTTTTCCACATCCGGATTTTCCAACGATGATTCCTCGAATGCTTCTCGGTAAAAGCTTGTTGTTGTTTCTTTTGATTTTTCCAATATTCCATGACAAATCAGACACCTCCATTTTTAGTTTAAAAATATTTTTTTTAAAATAAAATGTACTGTGTTAAATGCAAAAGGAAAACAGAAACGAATCATTTGAGAAACGAAATCACAAAAAACAACCGGCATATAGTCAAAGGGGCTTGCAACGTTTGCGGAACGACCAAATGTAAGTTTGTTTCTTCGCATGCACTCAAAGGATCATCTTCGCATACGGCAAAAGGAGGAGACTTGGTGGAATCGATCAATAATTTTTCAAAAAAAATAAAGCTTCCATGGGCAAAATTTCCAGGAGAAATGCACATTCCAGGAATGAATTTTGCAGGACCTGGCACAAACTTGGACAAAAGACTCACATCCACCGATATGTATCAAGAGTGGAGCAAACCAGTAGACCGAGTGGACAATGCAGCATACCATCACGATTTAGCTTATAAATATTTAAACGATGTTCAAAGCAGAAATTTGGCAGATCAAATGATGCTTGAAGAGATGAACTCCATTCCAAACCCCACTCAAAAAGAGATAAACGAAAGAAAACTGATCACACCCATCATCAAAGCCAAAGCTAAATTCGGATTAGGTGTATCCGAAGGATCTAAAAAAAAGCACCGGAGAACCTGAAATGGACGGATCAACTTGCAAACGAGCTTCATAAACCAGTCATTCATCATTTTAAAAGAAGAAAAGTGTTTGTGAACGACATGGATGAAATATGGGCTGCAGATTTGGTTGACATGCAATCGTTTTCAAAATTCAACAACGGAGTAAAATATTTGCTCATGGTGATCGACGTGTTTTCAAAGTATGGATGGATCGTTCCGTTAAAGAGTAAAACTGGAGTTGATGTAGCTAACGCTCTAAGCAAAATATTTGAGGAGAGAAGGTGTACAAAGATGTGGGTAGACAAAGGTAAAGAGTTTTATAACAAGGATGTGAAAGCGTTGGGAGTGCAATTGTATTCCACTGAAAACGAGGAAAAAAGTTCTGTTGTTGAACGATGGAATAGAACGATGAAAGAGAGAATGTTTAAATATTTTTCAGCCAACAACACCAATAAATACATTGGCGTATTAGATGAAATGGTGAAAAATTACAACAACACAAAGCACTCTTCCATCAAAATGACTCCAGTGGAAGCTAGCGATAAAAAGAATAAATATAGGGTTTGGATGAACCTGAATGGAAAGATGCAAACAGAAAGAGCAGGACCAAAATTCTTAATGGGTGACAAAGTGAGGATCGTAAAAAAGAAGTCTCATTTTGAAAAGGGGTATACACCGAGATGAACTGAAGAGGTTTTTACAGTGTTAAATGTTCAGCATACGAATCCACCCACGTATAAAATTGCTGATGCTAACGGTGAAGAAATTAAAGGTACATTTTATGAACAAGAAATGCAAAAGACCAATCAAAACATATTTAGAATTGAAAAAGTCATTCGCAAGCAAAAGAACAGATCTTTAGTCAAATGGTTTGGATATCCAGACTCTTTCAACTCATGGGTGAATAATGAAGAATTGATACGTTTGCAAAAATAGTCGCGTCGTTTTGTATGGCAAGAAAAAAAAATTTTTGATTTTGAGTTAAATAAAATCTTGTATATAGAAAAGAAATGAATGCGACAATGAATGAGATGATTATAAAAATAAATGTGCTTGAAGCTGATATGTATGAAAGCATGAAACATATTGACTTGAATAGGTTCATGTCTAAGTACCAATTGATGTTGAATGAATTGCGTTGTAGTATGCATGAAGCAGTGAATTTAGATAATAGGAATGATATCCTTGAAAAGATGTTTTATTTTGAAAGTGAATTGGTTGATGATTTTTTAGAAGTGGAAGATTATTTTCGATGGGATAGTAGAAATATGAAATTGGAAACATACATGAATAACTTGCGTAGACTCTGTAATATATATACTAAAATATTTCAAATGATGATGATGTTAGATCCTTAGTCAAATGGTTTGGATAATAAAGAAGTGAAAAAATTTTTATTTTGAGCTAAATAAAAATCTTGTACATAGAAAAGAAATGAGTTTTATTACAATTGAAAATTTTGATGAGAGCAAATTATCAGTTGGAGAAATTTACGCAGCAACCAAACCAGTTGTCTATCAAAAAGTGCCAGTAAAATATTCTTATCCAACTGGAGATGGTCCTCTTGTATTACGAACACCTACATTATTTTCGTATGGTGTGTGTGAGAATAAAGATCCGGCAACACAAAAACTGAATGGTTATTCCATGTCCTTTGTTTGCTTTGATACTAAAAAGGGTAAAACTGAAGAAGAAGCAAATTTTATTAGCACAATGGAAAAGATTACTTTGTTTATTAGAGGTGAAGTAGATAAATTGTCAACCAAACTTAAAAAGGGAGGAAGAAAAAAGCAAATTAACTCTAACGAATTGACTATTTTAAAGTATAAACCTGACCATGCTGATGCAGCGCCAGTGTTTTATGCTAAAATGTATATAACTAAAAATTCGAAAAATTTTCATGGATCTGAAGGATCTAAAAATGAAGACGAAATATTCATTACTTCTACATTTCATAGAAAGAAAACAGCTCTTGATATAAAAAATGGAGTCAAAGGAGAACGTCATAATAAAAATTTGGTCAACTCTTCTGGACATGATTTTATCAATCAACGATGTTACGCTATTGGAGCACTTAGAATTGATGGGGTGTATATTGGTCCTTCGATTGTGTCTATTCAAGTTAAACTGTCCGAAGCCATCATCGTAAAAAATGCATCTTTACCTCATAGCATCATGATGTGTGAAAACTTGGATTTGGGAGAAATGGATTCTGACGAGGAAATGTAAAAAGCACAAAAAACTGAAAATAAAACGACTTAAAACATTTTATTTTCATATTAAAAATGCATGTCCCACACAAGTTGTTTAAAAACAGCGCCTCAGCAGAGATTCACAATTTTAATTTCCATCTGAGTCATTTAGAGGATAGAATCAAAGAGTTGGAACGAAAAAATATGAAAAACATTATTGTAACAAAGAAAAAGTTGGATTATCCCACCTATTTCAACATCTACAGACAGCACGAGATTTTTGCTCAACAAGACATTAAATTTCCTCCTGTATCTCACAAGCAGATATCGTTGTCTGTAGGTTTACAATTAGACAAAGGAATTGCTGTCGTCACTTTGATGAATAAAATAAGCAACCAATTGAATTATTTCAAAAACGATGCTATTTTTTCCGAGTCTGTGGATGACATAGTTATGACCATACACAATTACAGCAACCAGGAAGTCACCGTTAAAAAAGGTGAAAAGCTTTGTAAAATAAACTACATCGATTCGAATTAAAAAAAATGTGTCTTTGTTAAAAAGATGGAGATAATCAAAAACACTGAAAAAATTTATCCAGTTCTTCCAACGGCACCATCAGATGGAGGACATTTATATCGACTTCAAAAAATAAGCGAGATCCAAAAAGAAATAGAGGATGAAAAAGTGAAACGAATGGCTTTGAGTAAAAAATACCATCGAGCGGTAAAAATAATTCGTTTCACCGACGACGGATTACAAACGGTATGCATTGGTTTAGGGGTTGCAGGGATTGCACTTTTATCAACCGTCGTTGCCACTCCAGTTTCGATTGCGTGTGAAGGGATTGCTGTTGTATTGGTAGCTTTATCCATTTTCGGAAATCATCAGAACAAAAAAATGATGCTAAAGGCTGAAAAGCACGAAAAATTGAAAGTTCTTTCCGAGTCAAAATTGAATACGATTAGTGACCACATTTCAAAATCTTTTATGGATGGATTTGTGAGTGATTCCGAGTACGAACTCATTCTCAGCGAGCTTCAAAAATTCAAAACTATGACTGAAGAAATCCGAACCAAGACAAAAAGCGTCATTGACGAATTGACTAAAGAGTCGTTGATCCAAAAAGGAAGAGAAGACGCGATAAAAGCATTCAACAACCTGTTTAAGAAATCGTAGATTTCCATGGGATTCAAAGAATCTAAGAAAAATTAAAGAATCCAAAAAGAAATAGTAAACGCAATTGAGTTTTTGTTCTAAGTTTTTTTCTCCGTATTCTAAAAATGTCTTTTTTTAGAATACAAGATCCTGAAAAGCGAGATGAGATTTTGAGAGAATATAAAGCTAATAGAGAAAAGCTTTACAATGAGAGTCTTAACACCAACATTTCAGATGCAAATTATCAGACTGATTTGAGCAAGTTTTTTAAGCCTCTGATTGAGAGCAATGAAAATATAAAAAACGAACTAAAAAGCATCGCATACAGAGAGGTTGAAAACACTCCACTTGCTTTGACTTATCCAGAAAGCGATGAAAAAACTTTTGTAAAAACTTTTGGAAAAATGAATGTTGGAAATATTGCAATGAAATATTTATACACTTACGCAACAGTTAAAAATAGTGCAGACAAAGTTTTTGGAATTCACGCAAAAAAAGAAGAACCCGGAAAAATGTTTATTGGAGACAAAGAAATTTTTATCGATAATAACGACGTTATTATCGACGGAGAAAAGTATGAGGGGACAAAAGGTCTTTGGGAATTGATCACAAAATCTGTACCTGATACAAAAAATGTAACAGACGAGGACATGAAAAATTATGGAAAAATACTCGTTGAAACGCATGCAATGGAGAAGGAAGGGAGACCAACCGTGCCAAAATCAAATAGAGGTGAAAAGTGGGGAACGATTGTTAAAACAATTTGGGAAAAAAATTACACAAAAACGAGTGGAAGAAAAGGTCGAGGAGTGATCATTCTTCCGAGCGATCCGAATGTGCTTACGCAAAGGCTTAACTTGAGCATCGCTGCAGGACATGCTGGAAATATAGCATCGAGAAACGAAGCCGTTGCCATTTGTGACGAGCTTTTGAGACAGGGGGAAATAAACAAAGAAGAATACAGAGCGATTCAAAAATACATCGAGTCGTGAAAACAGATCTAAAAATTTCACAAGTGAAATTCCATTGATCCGCAAACGGATCTAAAAAAATATTTTCTCATTTTAAAAAAATGCTCATTGTGAACAACAGAAGATATTTTAAAAAGAACGTCGTTGGAGGTGGAGGAATCATGGACGCGATTAAAAATTTTTTGAGGAGAATGGCAGCCACAAATGCTTCACGATCGTCTCTTCATTTATTGAGAAAAGCAGCAGCAAGCGAAATTGGAAGAGAAGCAATCACAGCCGCCAAATCAGCTGGAAAAGAATTAGCCTCTTCAGCTATATCCACTGCTAAAGACGTTGCCATCGACAAAGGAAAAAAAGCGCTTGAAAAAGTTTACGCCAAGACAGGAACAGTGAATCCAAACCAAATACTCACCACGATTGTAAACGAAGCGGCAAAGGCTGATCCGTATATTAATCCAATGGAAGAGCTGGATAAAAAAATGTTTGGTTCTTCCATTCAAGTGAAAAAGAAAATGACGAAAAAGAACGCGGCTAGAATCCAAGATCTCGTTAAAATGGGGAGCGGGCTTTTGATTGCTTAATTATTTTAACAAATCAAAAAACGACATAAATTTTTTTTTCTCATTTTAAAAATGATAAACACCGATAGAGTTGATTTTTTCGAGTACCTCCCAACAAACCTCGATTTAAATTCTTCAGGATCGATCGTTTTTGAAATTGATTGTCAATCTGTGCAAACAGTTCCGTCTGATGCTTACATCCTCGTTGAAGGGATTCTCAAAAAAGCGGATGGAACTGCATACACAGCAACAGACAACATTGCTCTGATAAACAACGCCATCATGTATTTGTTCAGCGATGTCACCTATGATTTATCAGGACAACAAGTGGAAAGGGTCATGTATCCAGGTCAAGGAACAACCATGCTTGGATTGTTGAAATACCCTTTTGGTTTTCAGCTTGCCGATGGTTTGAAGCAAATGTGATATAAAGACACTTCAAACGCCACCGGAAATTCAGGGTTTGTTGTAAGACGAGACCACTTGTTTGCAGACACGACATCCATTGGCGCATTTTCGTTCAAGATACCATTAAAACACATTTTTGGTTTTTGCGAAACTTACGACAAAGTCGTTTATGGATTCAGACACACCATCACCTTTACAAAAAAAGAATACGACGACGCCATTTACAGAGCTGAGACTGTTGCCGCAGGAATGATCGACATTAAAAAATTCAGACTTTTTATGCCTAGAATTGAGTTGGATGTTTCGAAGAAAGCCGAATTCTTGAAATTAATGGCGAGTAAAATTTCCGTCCCAGTGGCCTATAAGTCAAACAAAGTCGAAAGACAAGCCATTCCTGCCGGTCTCACAGAATTTACTTGGACTCTAGGAAGAATCACGGACAAAAGCGTTCCGAGATATATCGTGTTTGGGCTTCAGACAAACAAGCAATCCAGTCAAATTGTAAATCCATCCATTTTCAACCATTGTGATGTCAGCAATTTTTTCGTAACCGTCAATGGAATAAAATATCCAAATTACAATTACGATTTGAATTTTGGAGAAAAGAAAATTACCATGGCTCATTCTGACGCGTTCTCTTTTGACGATAAATATTATGGTACAAACGAACTTGTTTGTCAATCTGGTTTGTCTCTGCTTGAATATAAAAATTTGTTTCCGTTGTTTTTTGTAGACATTAGCAAGCAAAAAGAAAGAGTTGTTTCTGAAACGGCAGAATTGGTGGTCAACCTCAAATTTCGAACAGCAGTACCAGAAAACACCGTTATTTTTGCAGTGATCATTTCAGACAAATTGCTCAATTTCGTTTCCAACGGAACCAGCATGAACGTTGTTTATTAGGTTTGAAAGACCGTCATGAGATTCTTAACAAAAATGATTTAAAAAAAATTTTTTCTTTTTAAAAATAAAACATGAGA
Organism: Hydra viridissima; assembly: GCF_058129835.1. Lineage (NCBI taxonomy): Eukaryota > Metazoa > Cnidaria > Hydrozoa > Anthoathecata > Hydridae > Hydra > Hydra viridissima. Next base: position 3,443,879 of record NW_028324306.1, read on the forward strand.
TATACAAAAAATTATCTGAAAAATTTGCTTATGGAAAATGGAATTACATTAACCTCAAACAAATTGTTACCTTTGATGATGATTGCGATTGAGAATAATCTAATAAGTAAAGATTCGCTTTTGAAAGGTGTAAAAGAACACAGGACAGTGGGTCGACCAAAAAAAGAAATAAAAATGAAAAATGAGAAAACGGAAAAAAAACCGATCGATCCAAAATACGAGAGACTTGCTTCAATTCGAAATAAGCCTGTGTCTGTGAAAACAACCAATATGGAAACCGGGGAAGTGACTGAATACAAATCCCTTTACAAAGCAATGAAAAAGACAGGGCATGGATGGAGATTTCTGGAACGTCGAAATGGAAAAGTGGAAGATGGAATAAAGATTGAAATTTTAAATTCGGAAAAGCTTGAAAGAAAAAGTCCGTGAGAAATGTAAAAAAAATTTTTTCAATTCTTTTTTCAGAGAATTGAAAAGAAATAAAAATATTAGAAAAATGATTTTGGGTTAAATAAACTTCTTGCTATAATAAAAATGGAAAACAAAACGTTGAAAGAATTAAAAGAAATTGCTAAAGGGCAAAAAATAAGAGGGTATTCTAAAATGAGAAAGGGGGAACTTATAATGGCTTTGCACCCTCCTAGAGTTGTCTCTGCTCCTGCTTCTTTTCGTAGGCGAACGACTGAGGCAAGACCTTTGCCTGTTAATGATACCGTGGTGAGGTTTGTTAGACCAGCTGTAAAAGTTTCAATAAAGCCTCCTATTGCTCCGAAACCAGCAATCATTCCACCAAAACCTGTGGTAAAACCTCCTATTGCTCCGAAACCAATTCATTTGCAAAAACACATCCTTGATGAACCGGTTTTAGATTTAACACCTGTCATAACACCAAAACCAGTCATTCCACCGAGACCTTCATTTATTTCAAGTCTGACGGCAACTGCAAAAAGTGTAGCGTCGTATGTTAAAACTAAGTTTAATGATATTAAAGAATGGATAGAACCCTACGTTCCTGAAGTAGTCAAGGAGATGGTAAGTGAATCAGTGGAACAAATCGATAAAAAGATACAGTCTATCAAATCACTTGTATTAAAAACAGTGCATAAGCAGCCCTTGCCAAAGCCTTATAAAATAAAATTCAAGTTGACTGAAAACGCATTGGGTAGTACTGTTAGGTTATATTCTTACGAGCCTTCTTCTCAATATCAAGACATTGCATCCTTTTTTAATTTGGTAAGAGAGTCTGCCATTCAAACCATGGAAGGAGAAAGGAATACAAAAGTAAGAATTATTTTAACGTGTAAAATGAAATCTGTAAGCATGATGACTGGTGAAGAAGTGACTCGGGAAGCAAGCTTTTCATCCAGCTCGGAAATTATTCGAGCAGCTACAGATGTAAGAGAACTCATGGGTGAGATGGAAGAAAAAGTCTTGGAAAGTAGTGTCAAATACAATGCTTTAGGTTCTAATAGCACCATATCTAAGATTTTAAGAATGGATATAAACTTTATCGATTATACACCTCTCAGCGGTGGATCCTACATTGAGCTGACTGACGATCTAAAAGACAAAAAGGCAATCATCAACATGAAAAACAACGACAATCAATGCTTTAAATGGTCAGTTACCAGAGCGTTGAATCTGAAAAATAAAAACAACGAAAGAATTGATGAAGACTTGATTGAAAAGTCAAAAGAGCTGAATTGGGAAGGAATGGAGTTTCCTGTGAATTACCATAATATTGTCAAGTTTGAAAAAAATAATCCAGACATTAGCATCAACGTTTTTGAGTATGAAAATAAAAAACCCAACCCTTTGAAAGTATCTGACTTTCTCGATCGAAAGCATAATGTTGATTTGCTGTATATTAAAAACGAAGACACAGAACATTACTGCCTCATTAATAGTTTCAGTCGATTTGCCGGCTCCTCAGTATCAAAAGGTAAAAGAAAACAACATTTTTGCAGAAGGTGTCTTCAATGTTATGATCAAGAAGAAAAGCTTCAAAAACATCGAGAAGATTGTTATAAAAACGCACCAATGAGAATTGAACTTCCTAAAAAGGGTGCAACTCTTCAGTTTAAAGGCATCGGAAAGTCAATGAGGGTTCCATTTATCGTATATGCTGACTTTGAAAGCTTTATCAGACCTTTTGATGACAACACTGAATATAATAATAAAGAGTCTTACACAAAAAAGTTTCAAAGGCACATTCCAAGTTCCTTTTCCTATTACATCAAATGTTTTGATGAAACCGTTTATGATGCTGAACCATCCATTTCCGAATCGTCAAACGAGAACCAAGACGTGGCTCAATTTTTTGTCGAAAGTTTGGAAAAAGAAATAAAAGAAATTTTTGGAAAAATCGAGAAAAAAAAGATGGTTTTGACAAAAGAGGACGAAAATAATTTCAAATCCGCAACAGTTTGCCACATTTGCAATAAAAATCTCAAAGACGACAAAGTACGCGATCACTGTCATTTTATGGAAAATATCGAGGAGCGGCTCACGACGATTGCAATAAAAAATTTCAAGTTCCAAAATTCATCCCGGTCGTTTTTCATAACTTGTCTGGATACGACGCTCATTTGTTCATCAAGAAATTAGGTGGAAAGATCACTTGTATACCCAACAATGAAGAAAAATATATCAGTTTCTCGAAAAAAATCAAAGTGGGAGAGTACATTGGAAAAGATGGAAAACCAAAAAACAAAAAAATTGAATTGAGGTTCATCGACAGCTTTAAATTCCTTTCCTTCAGTTTGGATACTTTGTCTAAAAATTTAAAGCCAGAGCAGTTTAAAAGCCTTGCATTACATTTTGAAGGTGAAAAATTTAATTTGCTTTGTAAAAAAGGCGTATACCCTTACGATTGGGTGGACGGATTCGATAAATTTCAAGAAACGCAATTACCGCCGAAAGAAGCGTTTTTCTCAAAACTTAGACACGAGAGAATAAGCGATGAAGAATACGCGCATGCGCAAAAGGTTTGGAACACGTTTCAATGCAAAACGTTCAGAGATTATCACGATTTGTACAACGTGTCGGATGTGTTGATACTGGCAGATGTCTTTGAAACTTTTAGAGACACTTGTATGAAACATTACAGTCTTGATCCTGCTTGGTATTACACCTCCCCTGGTTTGGCTTGGGATGCTATGCTAAAGAAAACTGAAGTTGTAATAGAGCTTATAACCGATATTGATATGCTCAACATGATTCGAAAAGGAATACGCGGTGGAATCTGCATGATCTCCAATCGACATGGAACTGCTAACAACAAATACATGAGTGATGATTATAAACCTTCAGAACCTTCGAAATTCCTTCAATATTTAGACGCCAATAATCTTTATGGATATGCTATGAGCAAACCTCTTCCAGTTAGAGGATTTAGATGGATGACTGAGGATGAACTTTTAAATTGGAAATCCATGCCTTGCATTCTCGAAGTTGATTTAGATTATCCTGAAAGTCTTCACGATTTACACAATGATTATCCTTTAGCTCCTGAAAGAATGCTCGTTGGAAAAGTGGAAAAGTTAGTTCCCAATTTAAACAACAAAGAAAAATATGTCATTCACCATGAAAACCTAAAACTCTATGAACGAATGGGGTTGATCACTACTAAAATTCATCGAGGTATCACCTTTGAAGAAGAACCTTTCATTAAAAAGTATATTGATCTCAACACCGATAAGAGAAAAGAAGCTACAAACGAATCTGATAAAGAATTTTTCAAACTCATGAACAACTCTGTCTTTGGGAAAACCATGGAGAATATTCTAAAACGCGTTGATGTTAGACTCATTACCACGAGAAAAGAAGCTATAAAATTATCTAAAAAAACTAAATATAAACGAAACACCATTTTTGATGAAAACTTAATCGCGGTTCACATGGAAAAGACATTTGTTTTTTACGACAAACCTGTTTTCTTGGGAATGAGCATCCTAGACATCAGCAAAACCCTCATGTATGAACATCACTACGACTACATGAAACCTAAATACGGGGATAAGGTGAAATTACTCATGACTGATACTGACTCGCTCTTTTATGAAATAGAAACGGAAGACTTTTACAAAGACATTGCTGATGACGTTGAAAGCAAGTTTGACACGAGCGACTTTCCTAAAGATCATCCTACCATTCAAAACTTTGTATTTGACGTTGGGTTTAAAAATAAAAAGGTTATCGGTAAGTTTAAGGATGAAACAGGTGGTAAGCAAATTAAAGAGTTTGTTGGGCTTCGTCCTAAGCTCTACTCTTATGAGGTCTTTAATGAAAAAAAAGAACACAAAAAATGCAAAGGAATTCAGAAATGTGTAGTTGAAAAGCACATCACTCATCAAGATTATAAAGAATGCTTAATGAAAAAGAAAGAAAAACAGCTCAGAAAAATGAACGTCTTACGATCTCATCATCACGATGTCTACACCGAAGAAATCAACAAAGTCGCACTCAGCTCTAACGACGACAAAAGAGTCATTTTGGAAGATGGAATCCACACGTTGGCATATGGTCATTACAAATTAAAAAAATCGACAGAGACAGAGGAAGAACCCGAGGAAGAATACGAGGAAGAACACGGTGCAGAGGAAGAACCAGAACCAAAGACAGAGGTAAAAAGGTTGATCGCAGAGTGCAGAAAGATAATCGAGGAAAACAAAGAAATTTCAGGAGAGTCAAAAAGGTTGATCGAAGAGTGCAGAGTGGTAATCGCGGAGACAAAAAGGTAAGTGATAAAGGCGAGTAACAAAAATGAAGGATTTAAAAAATAACAAAATAAAAAAAATGAGAAACAAAAAAATAAATGTGGAGGGAATTGTTTTACCAAACGAGGCTTTATCCACTATTCAGTTAATGGAAGCAGCAAAAAAACTAAAAATAAAAAACTTTCGAGGAGTTTTTGTCAGAGACGCGTTACCAAAAAAGCCAAGAAAAAAAGAATGTGGAATTGTCAACACGGGGGATTCGAGCACAGATGGATTTCATTGGGTGTGTTGGTTCAAAGACGGAGACAAAAAGTTCAGCTTTGACTCTTACGCTCAACCACCTCTCGTCGAGCTCGTTGACTATTTGAAAAGCCCTGTCTTTTACAACAGTGAAAGGGTTCAATTTGGAAACACGTCTTATTGTGGACACTTGTGTCTTTACGTCTTGAAAAAATGCGAAGAGGGAGACAGCTTTCAAGACGTTGTCAACACCCTTTGGTGATTTTTTAAAAGTTTCACCCATTTAAAAAATTTTTTCCCCATTAAAAAATGATTGACAAATTCAACAGAAGCGAATTCAGTGCTTATTTTGATAATCTTGCATCAGACTCAACCAGCAACGTTTATATTAAAACGGACGGATCGAGCACCATCACTGCAGATTTGGATTACAACTCTCATAAAATCATCAACCTGGGTGAACCCACCAACGCACACGATGCCGCTACTAAAAATTACGTGGATACGCATGCGTCAGGTGGTACTGGAACTGTAGTTGGAACTGCAGATTTGGATTTGAACTTTCACAAGGCAATCAATTTGAACGAACCGACTAATCTTCATGACGCCGCCACTAAAAATTATGTCGATGTGAGTTCGAGTCTGTGTGTTAAAACGGACGGATCCAGCACGATCACTGGAATCATCGACATGAACTCTCACAAGTTGATCAACGTTTCCGATCCGTCTGCTTTAAAAGACGCAGCGACAAAAGGGTATGTAGACACCAAAGTCTCTTACAACACTATTTCATACACCGACATTAACATGACGTCGCACAAATTAACTAATTTAGCTGAACCTACATCAGCTTCAGATTCGGCTACGAAAAATTATGTAGACACGCATTCGTCAGGTGGAACGACTGTAGGTGCAGCAGATTTGGATTTGAACTCTCACAAATTGATCAACGTGCTCGATCCAACCAACGCACAAGATGGAGCGAAAAAAAATTATGTGGACTTGTTGTTACAAAAATCGAGTTTGACCAGTGTCGTTCCAGGATCCAGTTTTACCAGTTTAGGATTTAAGTCTCAGACGGTAGCAGCGTTAACGACTTCTCCTGTGTTTGCGTTTTCCGGAAAATCAGGAGTGCTGAGAAGATTGTGGCTGGCTTTATACAGCTCCTCTGGCACGAATATTCCCGGTCAAGTTTTCATTCGAATCTTTACTGACGGAGAAATCAATGTGGGGAATTATGCAGAAACCACGGAAGGAATCGGCGTGGATCAAACAGGACTTGCCACTGATTTGCTTTTTTCACCATTGGGAGGAGCTTTTTACGCCAATTCTTTGCAGGGATGCAACATGTTTAACACCACTTCCTTGGGAGGATATTTCACATTGGACATGCCTTTCAGAAACGACGTCTCCATTCAACTCGTCAACAGAAACGCTACGGCCATCACGTATTGGATTCAACCGTTCATTTCCACACTTGCTTCCATTCCTGCAACCATCCCTCTTTACAAGCTGTACAGCAGAACGTTTCGATATTTGAATACCACTTACGGCAGTGAATACGTTTTGATGAACACCAACGGAAAAGGAAACGGCGTCTCGTTGAAATACATCAGAGTGCACATCATCGGAGCTTCTGGAAACTGGTGGGAATCTAGAGTCAGAATGTACGATGGGAATTTACCTCCAGGTAACGGCACTGTACTCACTCCTTGGACACCGTACAACACCAACAATTACACGTATTTTCCAGGATATGACGGTGACAGTACATGCTTCTTTTCCTCTTCAGGACTGGAAGATTTTTACTTATCCTCATGGAACGGATCAAATGTGACTTCATTCAACAACAAATCGACTGGACTGTTGTATCAATCCACATCCTCCATCGGTTCTACATCAACCATTTCTTTTTACAGAAATTTCAGAGAAGCAGATTCTATGCCTACTGTCGCAGCTGGTAGAAGACTCGTTGTCACGCTCAACTCTGGTGATGCTCAAGTCGGTCAATCTGGAAGCTTTTACCTTCTTCTCGGACAAGTCTATTATTACGCTTAAAAATTTCACAAGTGAAATTCCATTGATCCAAATGATCTAATGTACAGATGAAAGAAAATTTTGAAAATGACTTAAATAAATTTCTTGCTATAATAAAAAGATGGAGAGGAAGTATGTGATTGAATTTGATACCATGGGTCGTGCGCATCTGTTTGATGAAGAAAAAGAAATTCATGCGGCTGGATGTGAATTTACTGCACATGACGAGTGGGGAAGAAAGTATACGATTAGATTTGATGAAATGGGTCAAGCACATGTATACAACTCAATAAGCGAAATTTTTGCCAATTATCTTGTTTCATAAGCTTTTAATTCTCCCGCGAAGAGAAAAATATAAACACCTTTTTCCATACTTGAACTACTACAAAGAATAAATTAAGACATTCACAACCTTTTTTCATAATGTCATCTCATTATGAAAATGCGCAAAAATGGAAATGAGCCAGAACCTGATATGCCATTTTTTCTATAGAAAATGGAAATAAGCCAGAACCCGCATTTTATAGTAGTTATGTGTATATATAAATATATGTATGTATATACACTGTCTCAAAAAATTATCCGACCAAACATTTTTTTAAATATTTTTCCTAAAAAAAGTGCTGTATTTTCATAAATTTAGACTTTTTTGGTAAACTCAAGATTAATGAAAATAAAAGAACATATTTTTAAATAGATTTTATTTATTTTAATGTAAAATATGAATCACAAGGTTTTCAGTCTTAAAATAAAGGAACTTAGGTCGTTTTTTTATTGTCAAAAAAATATTCGACCAAACACATTGTTTGTTTCATAACAAGTTATTATATAACAAAACAATTATTTTAATACTTTGTTGGGCCTCCCTTTGCTTGGATTACAGCTTCTAGACGTCTAGGCATTGATTCAACTAAAGATTTTGTTTCTTCTGGTTGAATCTTTTCCCAGGCTTCTTCAATTGCCACTTTTAAGGGTCTTTTTTGGAAAATGACCGATCTCCAATTTTTCGGTCTAAAATTTCCCACAAATGTTCAATGGGATTAAGGTCCGGTGATTGTGTGGGCCATTCCAAGACCTCAAGATTATTTTCAGCAAACCACTCGTTGGTTTTAGTGGCACTATGCTTGGGATCGTTATCTTGCTGAAATGTAAAATCAGATCCTAGCCGAAGTTTTCGAGCAGACAACTTCAAATTTTGCCTTAATATGTTTCTGTATTGCACCTGATCCATTAAAGTATCAGTAAATTGGAGTTTTCCGACACCCTTCCAAGCCATTGAACCCCATCAGTAGGTTCATCAGGAAGTCTGATGAACCTAGTGATGGTGAAAGATAAGTTTATAAATATATAAGGTTAATATATAACATGTTAACTAATGATTAATTTGTTAACCTTCCTGATTACTTATTGATGGTGAAACAAGTTGTGGAAGAAAAAATTAGATAAGTGTTTTTACTAATTTATTATTGCTCTGCTCTTTAAGACCATTGAGCACTCTATTTATAGAATACACAAACATAGTTTATATATATATATATATATATATATATATATACACAGGGTGTCTGCCAATATTATAAGTTGGATTTCCCTAGCTTTTCCCTGATATTTACCTATTTCTCGTTTAGAAAAATGCTCTTCAACTGCAAAAATATAAACAATAATACAACCCACATTAAATATATCAAGAGAAGTTCATAAAACTGCCAAATAAACTTTTAGATTTCTTGAACTATATACAACTTATTTAAGTTATAAAAGTTTGATAAAGACTCATCTTTACTGATTTTTCTAAAATTTAACCTAGTTTCTCTGATAATCCCCTGATTTTTTTGAAGATATCCGAATTCCCTGGCATTTCCCTGATTTCGCAGACATCCTGTATATATTTATATGCAGATCTTGTGTATAAAGACCACTTAGCAACATTGCAACATAACATAACAAGAATTTAATTTGATCTAAACTTATTAGTCACAACAACAAGGCTAAATAAAATTGACAAAGTATGTATGATGAATTTAGCAATTAGTATGTAACATAACAATGTTTTGTTACATATGCTATATTATTATTAACAATAACATAAGTTATTTTTAACATATTTATCTTAACTAAAACTACTTGATTACTCACAAACTTAATCAAGTTATGATCAAGGTTTTGTGTTTAAATAATCGCTATTAATAAATGTTTAAATAATCGCTACTATTTAAAAAATTGTAGAATTTTATAAAAAACTTTAAATATTTAAAGAAACACCACCAAAAATTTATGCACCCGAAAAACGCAGATAGTCCAAAAATGTATCTGGAAAAAATGCAGATAGTCCAATTTTGTTTTACGCGGAGATTGCAGATATGCCAATTTTGTTTTTGGCGGAGATTGCAGATATGCCAAATTTGTTTTCCGCGGAGATTGCAGATAGTCCGATTTTGCGCGGAGCCATCGATTATCATTTGATTCGTAATTTATGATCATATTCTAACTGACGGAATTAATTGTAAGATTTAATCGTAATAATTTGTAACTTACGTCAGTTACAAAACTTCTGTTAATAATTTGCGATCAAGTTCCTAAATAAAGATATGGGTCTTTTTTATAAATGGTGTTTTTTTTATAATTTTATTTGTTTAAAAAATTGTGCTCCACATAACTATACCAGTTCACACTTAAAAAAGAGTTTTTAAAATTTTATTTTTACTGGTATTTTTATTAGTATAGTTAAGTTTACTGAATTTATTGAGATATTAACGAAATTTATTTTTTGGTATTTATATTTTAATCGTTAGATGAGGGAAATGAATTATTTGATTGTGAAGGTGACAAATTAGTTATAAATAAACACGGTGAAGAACATCAGTCAGACGAGGAAAATGTTAATGCAGAAACATCTACCAAATAATTTATTCCGTATCTTACAAAGTTTAAACGGAGTTACATAACATCTCGCCGTGCCATAAAGAGTTTGTTAAAAACATAGTAAATAACAACCTTGATTTAGAAGCTGGCGACGATGAACAGTTGGAAAACGAAGAGGAGCACCACGATAAAGATGATTAAATCAAAACCTGCTTTTGGAATCTGTTTCAATAAATGGATCATGTTTTTATATTTTTTAAATGTTGATAATAAAGCTGTTTTAAAAGTCGTTCCTTTTCTTCTGGGAAATCCTTTTTGTACATTGGGGGGATTCATCCCTCCCCCAGTTAATTAGAACTCGAGAGGCCCTTTTCTTAAAGAAACCCCCGCCTATTACATTTTGAGACAAAATCCTTCGCCCTTCTATCAATACAATCCTCAGTTTATTAGATTTAATAAAAAATTCCCACCAACCCTTTTAAGGTAAGTTTCCACTCATCCGTTTTTGCTACGGGAAAGGGAAAGGGAAGGGAAAATTAATCACGTGAGCGTGCGCAGTTTGTAGTTTAATTTTGAAAATTAATCACTGCGCATGCTCAAGTGAATTATTTTCCCATACCTTTCCCTTTCCCGTAGCAAAAACGGATGAGTGGAAACTCACCTTTATTCCCATCCTATTGTATAAAGTACGCGAGAGTACGAATTGACTGAATCAATTACTCATCGGAATTTCAATATTACTATTTAATCGATATCGTTAATTATTGCGTTCGGTTAATTTTACGAACGCGCGTAATTTTAATCTTTAATCCTTGTGTTTGCAAAAACTTCGTAAGTCTTTCCTCTAATTTTTTCTATTACGATTTTATCAAAATTAAGGGATTTGGTTTAGTAGACTAATATTTTTCAAAACTATTTACGCTTTCATTATCAAGATTGTCGAATATATTTAACGTTTTTTTCTTGTAAATCTTTCACGCTTAACCCTATTAGGCGGCAGAGTTTAGTCATGGAAACTTGCATTTTTGCCTAATGCTGCAACCACCTACACACCATTTTCAAAGCACATGTAAATTGCATACTTTCAAGCGGAGTTTTTCCGTTTGCAGACACTCAAGTTAAAACCGCACTCTCGGGTGCTTAATACAAGAGGGAGTCTAAATATCTGAGGTGGTGGGATAGCTTTTGAAAATATATAAGTAAGATCGTCTTATTTTAAACTAGGGTAGGAAGTTCTTATAAAACGAGGACATTTTGCGCTAATCATAAAGATAAGTGTATTTTAATCATGAAGATAAGTGTATTTTAATCTCAAAAATCTTCTGAGGAACAGTTTAAACTACAGTAATGTCAATCTCTAATCATACAAATTTATAAACAGGTTCGGGTAGTCTTCTTCGACCATAATTTGATAGTGTTCTACTATTTCTTCGGGCTCATCTTGGTCACCTAGTTCTCTGTTAATTGGTTTAACTCTCGAGAAGATTGAGTATGTTTTCTTACATTACGCCGAGCAGTAATCGCTTTAAACTATTCAGGTGTGGACGGAAACTTTTTGTGGTTTTAGAATCCGATAATAATTTCCCGAGTTGTTCACGAAACACTGTATCTTTGTGCAAGTCAGAAATGTCTATTGCCATTTAAAAAAAAAAAGGAACAATATTTGTCAATCATTAAGGTACAATGAGGTACAATAAGCTAATACAATCTCTTTTCTTTTTTTTTACTTCTAAATAGATTTTGATGAACTAAATCAAATGCGTATTTAAATTATTTAAAAGCAGAGATCACATTTTTGTAAAGAAAAAATGATTTATTTGCATATTTACTGTTTGTTATGCTAAATAAAATTTTTAAGTTTGGTTTTATCATTTTGTAACAGGAATTTTAAAAAGTTTTTCCTACATTTGGTATTATTAACTGCACTAAATAATTCTCAGTTCTTTAGTCAACATATATATTAAATTGCTGTCACAGGTATCCACGTTTTTATTTTTAATTGAAGCTAATTTTCACCAATATGCGTCCATTCCTTCAAATATCACGCTCCTACCTCTATGAGTATTCCGCTCAATTAAGAATTTCTTCTGTAATTGTATTTCTTGAAGAATGCTTCCTATTGCTGTCAAAAGGTTCTTTATTTGAACTTTTCATTCATGATATCCTTAGATGCTAGATCTTTTTTAACTTAAGCCACAAGCATATTCTTGCTTTCTTGTTAATCAACCAGAGAGTTGCGATCTTCTGGACTGTTAACAAAAGTTAATCCATCAGCATGGGCCAAAAATTTTTTTTCTTTAAAATTATATGTATAATTTTATTTGTTGTTAGTTTGTGATTAAAAGTATTTAAGGATCTAAAAGATATATAAATTTTAAATCGACCGGATATCATCTTATTATTTGCATTATCATTAAGTCAAATCAAATGTAATATTTAAAGAAAACGTCATATAATATTTTAACATGCTATGTATTCCATTTTACTCAATAACTAAAATTTAAGGTTTTTTAATACTGCTACGTCAATAATATTTGAAACTTTTTGTGTTAAGAAAATCGCTGTGAGTTAAACAGCATGTTAAAGAATTCACGTTAATTATGGATGATCTTCAGATCAAACTCAGTTATAATGCTGCTTCGATGAATGCATTAGTTGCTAACTATAAAGTCATTAGAAGTGCAAACCATTAAACGTTTTTAACATTTTTTAACTAAAAAATGTTTGCTTTGCTTTGCAGAGCAATAATTCTTGTGTATATTGTTCAATGCGTGTACACAGATAGATATCTAGCATCTTCAGGAGGTAAAGACAAGTTTTACATTTATAAAAACAGAATGGCGTCATTGGCTTCGCGACCAGTAATGCAAGAGGATAAAATGAGTTACACTTCGTGCATTGATACTTGTGATTACATGGGAAAAAACTGTTTGACAGTAACAGTTCTCAAAAACAACACCGAAAACTTTCGCTGTACGTACTATGACAACGATACTTTAAGTTTTCAAATGGCTCCGAATAACTTATCGACATATGTTATCAGAAAAGGGCAGGTAAGAGTTTTTAACTTTATGTATTTATTATTGAAATTTATTATAGCAAAAGAGGCGAATCCAGGATTTTATGTTGAAGGGTAGAGGGATATACGTATTTTAGACTTAAAAGCAATACAATCCCTCAAAAAAAATCTCCTCTGCTGATGATTGGAAACCAAAAGGATGAAAGTAATGTTTCTTTACCAATAGGAAAGTTTGTGACTCTGAGAGATATTGATCCCCGCACTTCTACACACTTCTAAGCCTTGATGCTCACATTTTTAAGCTTTTAACGGCACAATTTTTACAAGCTTTAGGAATCCATGAATAAAATTAATTCTTTTTTTCATTAACAAAACGCCTTAGGCTTTTACTAATTGTAATAAATCCCTATCAGTCACTTAGACTTTCTAAGACAATACGTGAAGGTTGTTAGTTTGCGGTTATTCGGCCTTTGAAAGTTATATTTGACTATGTTGCCTTTTTTCAAAGACTTTACGAGGGAGGGGTTAATTTTTCCGAAATAAGACAACTTTTATAATATATCTTGCTGTCTATTTCCAGGGACATTGTGGTGAGCACTGTGACAGACTCAAATCCTCAAAACCATGCGGTAATTGCAGATGTAGAGATACCTGTGGCCCAGCAAAACTATATCAATGTGATTGCACCGAAAGTACTTACGTTGTTTTTTACCATTTTTAAGTTCATTTTTTATATATATATATTAACTTAAAAAACCAAAAGGCTTTAATGTACTTATAAATGGTGGAGAAAAAGAAAAAAAAACCTCATTTGGCAAAAAAGGCTTGCTTCACGTTGCTATTAAGAGTACAAAATATCTCTATTTTTTTTATAATTATAGACGTTGTCGTCAAAAAAAGTTGCGAAGAGATCTTTGCTTCCGGAGGACAAATAAATGGCCGATATTTGATTAATCCTGATGGAAATGGGAGCTTTGAAGTAATATGTCATATTCAACAGAAGGATTATCAAAATAGAAGTATGTTTAATTAAGAATACCTTAAAATTTCACAATTACATTTATTGATCAAACCCAAACTACGACTTTTTACCAAATACAAAAGTCTAAGGATATGCTCTTAAACGTCACTTTCACGTTCGATTGCAGGTAAGCTTATCGCATCAAATAAAATCTCAATAAATTTGAATCTTTTCCCTGTTTTATGTTGAGACCAGTATTTAAAGTTCTCTTTTTACGAATATTTCATGATCCTCAAAAAGTCAGCTGTGAGCTTACTTGTGGTGACCACATGTTTGCAATTTAAATAAGTTGCTTGTTTCTCTGAGGGTCATCAGATGATCATTTTTAGAATCCATCTTTTGTTTTTAGCTAATACTAACATGGTGTTTGCCTAATCATTTTGATTTTAATCTTTGCTTCTTGTTCATCTTGTACTGTCATCACACGGGTGAACAATTTTGAAATTTATATTTCAAAAAATTGCTTTTTTTGGAACATCTTCATGTTGAAGTTGCTTGAAAACATCATTGATATTTTTTAAACATATACTTCCCCCCACCCCCACCCCTCACCCCTTAGACTGGAACATTCTTTAACAAAATGTTTTATATCTAGAAGTCACGAGAAATAAGACTGTATAAAAAGATTTTAATTACTTTTTGAAATTTTTTTCAGATATTTGTAAAATGAAGGCCAACACTTGGGCTGGCTCCCCTTATCCTTATGCTCTTACTTACATTTTTCAAGATGAGATATCATGCAGACAATACTGCTTTAGCTTCTGGAAGCAAAATCATTATAATGGTTGGATTTATGCACCATATTATTGTTTGTGCGATATAACCAGCCAAGCTCTACAATCTTATAATGATGTGCATTCATCCTGTATGATCGAGCTTTCGCCATCATCTTTCAACATTATTAACATGCGTAAGTTGAACGAGAATAATATATTTATCTTATAACTTTTAAATTCAGTTAACATGATTTATTGTTTTGAAACTTATTTTTCGCGTTGTATTTGCAACCCTGAGTATTTTTAAAGAATGATTGATGAGCACGTTAACAAGTTTAAACAAAGTGTTTTTTGTTAATGTTAGCTACCACTGTAATGCTCCGTCGACATTCAGACTGTGACCCGTCTTATTGGAACAAACCATTGAGCAGCTACAACGAAGGGTTCATTTCAGGAGACAATATTTGGATCGGTTTATACCAACTTGAGCGCATTACGTCAGCATTTAAGGTTGATATAAAAGTACTCCTGGTAGATGGTTTGTTCAACGACACAATCACAACTTATTATAAAAATGTCAAAGTAAAAAGAACTACAGATGATGGCGATTTTGTGATCACTGTTGAGAGCTTTGATTCCAACGGAGCAAGTAAGTCCGATAACAAGTTATGTTATCGTTAGTAAGTTAAAACTACACTTAAAAATTCATTTTTTTTTAATATAATTTTTATTTTGATTGCAATTTTGACAATAATGGGATTGTAAATATGTAACTGCAGCCCAAGTTTTAGTTGTAATACAAAAGAAATGTGGAAAATGGCGAAAGGATTTCAAAAAAATACTTTTGAGTTTTACTTACATTCATTTCGTGTAGGAGTAGAAGGTTTTTACGATTCAAATCAGTTTCTCGTTAACACACCATTCAAAAGCTGCGATTCACTCGGCGCATGGTGGATGTCGTGTTCTTCCCCTTTGCAAATACCAACAGCCTTCAATGATAAATTTGGATTTGGAAAAATAACTGATATTCACACTTTAACTTTTTTATTATTATTAAATTAGACTTTGTTTGCGATTCCTCGAAACGATTCCATTAATCATTTGAGCACCGTGATGTGAGTTGTTAATGTTTGGTTTTCTGTTATGACTCAGCGAAATAAATACGGTGAAGTTACATTTATTTTGTAAAAATAAAAACTGTATTTGGATTCCAAAGTATTTGCAATTAACGAGAATATTTTATCGTTTTCAAATTAGAAATTCATTACTTAAAAATATTTTTTATACAACGGCTGACAAATTCTTATCTTTTGAGAAAATTTGATTGAAGTAATTTGATTTACTTTTAAAAGGTTTTTTAATAAAATCGAAAACCAATATAAAGTATAAATGAAATAAAATAATTTGGTAATAAAATTGTGTTACAAAGTTGTTTTACAAACTTAAGATCATTTTCATACCTTTTCAGGATAAATCCAGGAGTGTCATTTGTTATTCATTTGGTCAATATTATCATAAAAATTGTTATTCACTAAGCGTCTGAGTCTCGGAATCGTTTTCTCGAAATAAACCGGGACAAGAGTAACGAGACAAGAAATTTCCCGGAAAAAAATAACGAGATAACGGAAAAGGTTTCCCCTGATTAAAGTTATAAATCGGGACATTAATTTTGTCTCGGAATTTAAAATTTGTGTCCCGGATAATTATGAAACGTTACGAGACAGATCGATTTTATTAACTAGATATCTAACTTGCGCTTTCGCAGTGAAGAAAATATTTTGCCAACCAAGTTTGTTTTGCCAGCCAGAAAATGACGCACAGTGACTCAAAACAACAACAAAATAAACCCCTCACAATTTTTTTGTAAATATAGTGCACTTTTTTTAATGATATTAAATTAAAATGATTATATATTTTTAAAGTAAAATATGTTTTTTCATAAAACTTATATTTTGTGTTTTATGGTTAAAAGAAGTTAAACTTTAATATTATTATCAAAGAAATTTAAAAAATGAGAGATTTTTATTTAGTAAAAATGGAGACCTCTTAATCTAAATTAAAGTCTATATTTAATTTTAAGATAAACTTTTAACTTTATATATTTCAAATATATTGGATAAAAAAAATTGCATCCTGATTTTTGTTGTTCAAATTAGAAGAATTTTCTAAAATAATATAGAATACATACATATTTTTTTGTTTTAAATATCAGCTAAAAAAAATGTTCCACCGAGTTCCGAGGAGATATATAATTTTTTCAATTCAATTAACACTTTTACTTTTAGAATATAAAGAGACTGCTGCGGCCACCTGCGGTATAGGAAGTTGTTGAAGAAATACAAATGTCAATAAACCCATAAAAACCTTGGATTCTGCCATTTTTAAACGGTCGAAGTCAAAGTTGTAAAAATATTAGAGAAAAAACTATAATGCAAGTAATTTACTTTCGTAATAAATTTTTAAAAAGAATTCAACAGTTTTGTTTCCTAAAAGAAGAACTTTTGAAATTTATTTTATAATTGTTTTATCACATGTAAAATTTATAAAATGTAACCCTCAAACCGTTTTCTTAATTAAAAAAAACCAGCGTACAATACAATAATAATTATTCATCAATTTTTCTACATTCTCACATTCTACGTTCAACCTTTATTTGAAATCTTCCATTAATTTCATTTCGTTATAACACTTTTGTAATTAAAGTGCGCCAAGTTCCCGTATTTACGGGAACTACGGGAGCGGGATCCTGTTTCTACTTTTGGTATTTAAAATACGGGAACGGGATCCTGTTCCCGTAATAAATAAAATACGGGAACAGGAAATTCCCGTTCTTGTTCCCGTACGTCATTCGATGTTACGGGGTTTCCCCGTAATTATTATATTATAATATATAATATATAATATTATCATTATCATTATCATCATCATTTTAAAAATATATATTTATTTTATTACATTTTTAAAAATCTTTAAAAAGAACATTTTAATTTGTTCAGTTATTTCCATTGGGTTTGTCTTTTGACATTTCTTCAAAATTCAAAGTGGAAATTAGCCCCATGGGCATTATATCCAAGTGTAGACTTTAATTTCCACTTTGAATTTTGAAGAAATGTCAAAAGACCAACCCACTGGGAATAACTGAACAAACTAAAATGCTCTTTTTAAAATTATTTAAAAAGTAATAAAATATAATGAAATATAATTCTAATTCATATATATATTTATATATTATAATATAATATAAGAAATGGTTGCTATTTTCTTCTTTTTTGTCTAAGATGGGTAAGCGATCTCTTATTTGGAACTACTTCATCAAGATCGATGAGAGTGAGGCAAAGTGTTCTGAGTGTGATAAAGTTTTAAACACTAACTTCTTCAGTACGACTGCTTTGATTCAACATCTTCGTTCTCTTCACCCGAGGTTGTATATGGATTACGAGAGAGAGAATACTGAGTCTCTTAGTCTTCTAATAAATGATCCTTCTGATGACGACTCCGATATTGAAAATCCTCAACCCGGTCCTTCAAGAGGTAGGGGTACTCCTGCGCGAAAGCGACCTTCTAGCACTCCTGCTGGTGCTCCTTCTCCAAAGGTTCCTAAGCTTGGTATGCGTCCTCAGTGGCCTGTTGACCATTTTGAAAATGTGCGTCTTGTTACGGAGGTTACTAGGTTTGTTGTCGAATGTGATCAATCTTTTAGGATTGTCGATCATCCCTCTTTTCTTCGAATGATGCGACAGGCAACCAAGGGTCAGTATAATCCAGTATCAGCCCGTCAGGTGTCCCGTAAATATATTCCTAGGTTATATGCTTTCATGAAGAAGAAGTTTTTCACACTCATTAACCAGGACAAGCCTGATATGGACGGTGTTGGGTTCACGAGCGACATCTGGACTTCAAAGACAAATGCTTCCTTTCAAAGTCTGACGCTGCACTACATTGACAAACATTTTGCTATGAAACGTTTCATGCTTCGTCTCGAGTCCTTCCCAGAGTCACATACAGCTGAAAATACTTGTTCAAAACTTTCGGTTATCATAGACAGCTTTGAGTTTGGTAGGAATGTGTTTAGGTGGGCCACTACAGATGGTGGTGCTCCGGTGGTTAAAGCGGTTAATATTTGTCCTGAAATCAACACTGGCCTCCGATGTGTCGACCACACTATTCATCTCATCGTCACCAAAGCACTAGAGAAATGCAAAGGTTGGTCCATAATAAGTAAGAAGGTGTCTTGTTTGGTTGGTCATTTTTCACATTCCGCCAAGGCTACTGCTGTCCTCAAACGACTTGCAATAGCAGCTAATTGCAATCGTACCACACTTGTGCAGCGTGTTGTCACTCGTTGGAATTCTGACCTCAGACAACTTGAGTCAGTTCTTGATCTTTATGATTCGTTGCAAACAATGGCGGAGAATGACACTTCTTTGGACGAATTTCTTCCATCAATGGGTGATAAGCTAGTCATTTCTGCCCTTGCCAATGTCCTCCAACTTTTTCAGTGTTTCTCTGATCTTGCTAGTTCTGATAAAGGTCCCACACTCCATGTCGTCATTCCTGAACTTATTTCAATTTCTGCAAAATTGAACACTTTGACCCGCTCCCCGCCAAATGAGATAGTAGGTGAAGTAGGTTGGGCGTTGAAGGCTGAGTTGGATGCGAGGTTCCCCGACTGTGGTGTAAGCACAGTTGAGTATGCTGTCGCACATTTTATGGATCCAAGGTACAAAGTTGTTGCTCTCAAGAAGTACGACAAGTACAACGCCACACGGGATTTAGTTGTTCAAGGACTCCTTATGTTGACTCATGGTGATAGAAGTTCCCCAACTGGCACTCCAACACCCCCTTTGGTGATAGATGAGGATGAGGATGATCCAATGGCTGCAATGTTGCGTGAGTCTTATGGACCCTACCCCACAAAACGTGGTCCAGAGTCAACTATGATGGTAGAGGTCAATTGTAAGGTAGATGTCTATGTTAAGGAACCAGTTGTCCCTCGTGATTCCAATGTCCTGGAGTGGTGGAAGACTAATCGTAAGAAGTTTCCATTTATGTCAAGGTTTGCTAGGAAAATCCTATGTGTCCCTGCCGCATCGGCAACCTCTGAACGAGTATTCTCCACTGCTGGGAACATCATCTCCGAACGAAGGACCAACCTTAATATAGGAAACATTGAAATGTTAGTCTATATGAAGGAGAATTTCATATAGTTGGACAGGTTAGGCGTCACTGACTGGCCAGGTTTTGCTTGAATAGTTCCATACTTCTATTTTTTCTTTTTTTTCTATTCTATTACTATTTTTTATTCTTCTTTATTCTTATTCTTTTTTGTAGTATCATGATTTATTCTTTGTAATTTCCTAAATCTTCTATGTTGTTAAGTTAATAAATTTAAAAAATAAAAAATAAAAAATAAAAAAAAAAAATAAAAAAGAATCCAAAAAAAAACAAACACCTAAACCAAAATAAACCACAAAAAAAACAAACAAATTATATAACCAGGAAAAAAAAAGAAAAAAAAAAAGCAGGAAAAAAAAAAGCAGGAAAAAAAAGCAGGAAAAAAACCAGGAAAAAAACCAGGAAAAATACCAGGAAAAATAATACAGGAAATATTAGACGTTCCAGGTGAAAAACGGGAACAGGAACGGGATTTTCCCGTTCCCGCTTTTTAAAATACGGGAACGGGAATTCCCGTTCCCGTTTTTTTCCAAGTCCGGGAAATGAATCCCGTTCCCGGAAATTCCCGCTTTCGTTTCCCGGAAAACGGGAATTGTCACAGCCTATTTGTAATAATACTTTAAAATAATAATGCTAAGGCTGATGGAAACCAGGTCTGTTTATTGCGCAATGTAACGGTGATTAATTTTCGTTAAAACTTAAAGCGTTTTAAAAAAGATTTTTAAAAAAATGGCGAATGTTAGGGTTTTTAGCAGGGCTGTGGAGTCGGTAAGTTGCTGTTCCGACTCCCACTCCAACTCTGACTCCTTGATTTTATCATGGACCGACTCCGACTCCGACTCCTTCATAAGTAACCAATTTTTAACAACAAATTTACTGTAGTAAAATGTTAACATTGGCTATTTCATCACTATGATACAAATAATCCAACCACTTAGTGCTTTAAACAGTATTTATTAGAAAATAATTTCTGAACAAACAACTTTTCTAAACTCTTGTTATGAAGTAAACTCTAATGTAGTCACTAATAACATTATGAATTTGTCAAAATCATGTTTGAAATATTGTCAGTTGGAGAGAAAGAACTTGTTCTTCTTTAAGCTCATATTCTTGAAGAATCTTCTCCACCAAGATCTGGAGAAATTTACTGGTTCCATCCAGTTGTTGCAAACTGCAATTCACATTATGTCTGGATATCCTACACCTATCAGAGCATCAAGGGACTTAGTTTTGTAACAACTGGAGGGCTAGAGTTTGATACTTGTGCTTTAGACTGACAGAACATGAAATATTTTAATGAGTAACATCTATAAAATCCATATAAAAATTATGGAACTTTTTTTAAGCTGGAGTCGGAGTCGGTACAATTTTTCCGACTCCGACTCCGACTCCAGCCAAAATGAGCTCCGACTCCGACTCCGACTCGACAGCCGATAGATCTTATCCCGAGTCTACGTGAATTAGGAGTGGATAAATTACGATTTTGGAAGGATTTTCTTAACGAAATCATATAAAACTGAAGAAATTAGCAAAGAGAACATAAATAAAGGCTACTTTTGATAGATTTATTTCAAAAGTGAAGAAAAAACCTAAAACAATGTGGTAGAAATTCTGATTCTTTTATAGAAAAAGAATACCAATGGCTTCAAGAAAATCTTGTGACCGATAAAAGTAGCCATTTTGTTTTTGGAAAACCCCATAAACAATGGGTCGTTTTTGGAGAGCAAAGCAAAAGAGATAAAATAAATGTACTAGGTGTGAACATCATGCTCTATTGTTAGTCTCTGCAAGAAGTACACTTTTTAAAAAAAGTCAAATGTTTTATAGATCAAAAAAGTTAAAGACACTTTGGATAAAAACTTTCCTTTAAATATGAGTGTAAAACAAACTCTTGCATTAGAAAAGAATACTGACCTCAGCAATAAACAATATTAAATGATCAGAAACTTAGCCCTTGGACACATATTTATCCCCTTCTTGCACCATATTTTAGTGGAAAAAGTTAAATACTATCCTAAAAATAGTTTTTGTTCTCTGATTTCAGCTGCTACCATTAATATTGCTAAAGCTGTGTTTGTATAGATGGTATAACAATATTAATAGTAGCAGCTGAAACAAATGATGGCAATTGTGCCAGAAATTCATTACTTAAATTTTACATTAAGGATTAATTGGTATGTCTCGCTATGTCTCGTGATGTCCCGTTAAAAAGATGTAAATTCCGGGAAATTGTAAAGCTCCTATTTTTCCGGGACATCTCGTCTCGTCTCGGTATCGTCCCGGATTTCGACTAAAAGTTGAAAATTGTCTCGATATTTATCGCAAATCGGAACAAAGCTTTTAGGATCGTCTTGTCTCGTCTCGAATAAAAAAATAACGAGACTTAGACTAGGGTTGTTCGCCGCAAACAAAAACTTACGAAAATTTCGCATTTTTATCTTCCGTATTTCAAGTTGCTTTTGCGAAAGTTGTTCTTGCGCAAATTCACCTTCCGTAATGCGTTATACGAAAAAAATAAATAATAATTATTCCGTAATAACTCTTTACGAAAAGAAACTTGCGAAACAAATCATTTCGAAAGAATACTTGCGAAACAGTTCCTTACGGAAGGAGCATTTCGGAATGTGCGCTTACGGAATAGACTCGAAAGAATTCATTAAACTGTTATACACAAAAATATTATTATTTATTATTTAATTAATGTTGTTAAATAATTCTTCAATAGTTTTTACATATATATCTGTGTATATATATATATATATATATATATATATATATATATATATATATATATATATATATATATATATGTGTGTGTGTGTGTGTGTGTGTGTGTGTGTGTGTGTGTGTGTGTGTGTGTGTGTGTGTGTGTGTGTGTGTGTGTATACACACAATATATATACATATATATATACATACAGTGACCTAGAAAGATTAAGAAAGTTAGGACGGGGTGGGGGTGCTGAAACAGAATATAAGGGGGCCTAACGCAGCTAAAATTTTTAAATTTTAGTTGAGTTAGGCCCCGTTATATTCTATAATTAAATATATTAAATATATTATAATAATTAGTGTTTTAGTTACCTAGTTAATTATACGTATTTGATTCATAAAAGGTAATTAAAAATTTAAAATTAGCCGCGTTTCGTAAGTGTTTTTCTGTTAACCCTTTTCCCGTTTGTGTTGCATATTTGCAACAAATGATTTTCTGATAAATGTTTTGGTTGTAAAGCTTATCCACAACATTAGGTGTTTTGATATATGTATTTTATATCTTTCGTTTTTTATTTTGACGAAAATAACCAGAATTACATTTTCTTTTGAATAATGGCAGCTCAAGAGAAGTTTTTCCTTTGGTAGTTTGATCATAATGTGCCGGAAAAAGGGTTAAGAACCGTTTCGTAAGTTGCG
This sequence comes from Hydra viridissima, assembly GCF_058129835.1. Classification (NCBI taxonomy): domain Eukaryota; kingdom Metazoa; phylum Cnidaria; class Hydrozoa; order Anthoathecata; family Hydridae; genus Hydra; species Hydra viridissima. The sequence continues at coordinate 3,467,078 of NW_028324306.1, forward strand.
GTGCGAAAGAGTTTCGTTTCGAAAGAAATTTGGTTTTTTATCATTATTTCAAAAAATAAAACCTTAAAATGTTCATTTGTTGCAATACTGAAAATAAAATTTTATTATAAACATTTTGGTATATAAAAATTTTATTTTTTACAATTATATCCGTTTGGCCAACAAAAATTTATTATTGACTTCAAAACGTCGTTTAGCGAAAGAGCTCGTTCCGCAAGTGCGACTTCCGCAAGCGCTACTTTCGTATGTAGCAAAATAGTTTTATTTCGCGATTCAACTTGCGAAAGGCGACATTTCGTAAGTAGCATTTGCGAAATGAACATCGGCGGTTTTTTTTGTTTCGTAAAATTCGGTACGAAAAAAAAAAATTCCTGATTATGAATATCCTTCCGAAAGAATTCTATTTTTCCGGAATTGTACGAAATATTGCGGTTAACAACTCTAACTTAGACGCTTATTATTTACTTGCTACACGCAAAAGTTCATTTGGTATGTGTTTATAGATTTTCTAAGTAATATTAGTGAATCTTTTCATAAAAAAAAATTTGTAATGGGAAGTTTCATTTACAAAAGTATTTGAGATTGTATTGAGATTTTATTTTCGATTTTTTATTATTTTTTTATTTTCGATTTTTTATTATTTTTTTTTTTTCGATTTTTTATTTTTTTTCGATTTTTTATTTTTTTTATTTTTTTTTTTCAAAGTTTTTGCCGCTAACGCACGTGTTTTCGACTGCTCTTCAAGAATATTAACTAAAAAATGGAAATAACGATAAAAAATATCGAAAAAATTATTGCAAACAAGTTTGAAAGAACAATAAAGAATTCTGCTTAGAGAAACAGAAAGGTTATTAAAAGATCAGGAAAAGAACTTCACACAAATAGTAAGTAGAAATATAAAAATAATTTCTGATAGACTCGACAAAATAGAAAATGAATTAAAGATAAACAAAGTAAATATGCGAAATATTGAAAAAAGACTTAAACGATGTGAAAGAAAGTCTCCACTTTCAAGAAGAGAAAATAAACGAAGAATTAACACAAATAAGGAAGAAATATGATCTTGAAATTAAAAATATAAATAAAAAAAATACTGACTTAGAAAACCGCTCTCGTCGTAACAACATTAGAGTTGATGCACAGTGGGCCTGTAGGTGGACAAAATGGGAAAAATTTTAGTTGTCTAATCTTGAAAACTTATTTAATTTTAGTATCTATATATATTAGGAGAAATTTATTGATAACTTATTTATATTAAATCCCTTAGTTACCAGGACTCTAAGCATTTGAATATTGAAGTTAAAAAAAAAAAAAAAAAAAATTTAAATAAGTAATTAACGGTGATATCAACGTTGTGTTATATTTCAATTACATCTACGTTTTTGAAAAAAAAAATTAGTACATGTTATTCTAGAGTATTTAGAGATAAGAAAAACCAAATGTGTGAAATAAATTTGTCATAGCATGTTATCTCAGTTATACTTTGAAAATCACAGATTAAAAAAAAAAATTCCTTAAGAAATTTGTTTTTTGCCGCACTATAATTAATAATTACCACAATTTGCCATGTATTATCTTATATTTAATTGATCTATATGATGCTTCAATTGAGTTTTAATTGATTGCTCGTCCCCTTAAATCCCCGTTCAGATTTTATATATGTTTTAACTTGGTTGCTATGGTACTAAATTTTGCATGGCAACAACTCATTTTTACATTAACGTTGTTTTAACAGCATTTTACATGCGCTAAGTACACAATATTGGGGGTATGTATTAAAATGAGATTCACAATTCTTATGAGATTATTTTTTTTGGTTAGTAAGGATGCCTTACTTTGCATAGCATAGCAACAACATATTTTCGGTAGTTGTTAGTAATTTAATTACTAACACTAACAGTAATTTAATTACTTTTAATTTTAATTACTAACACTTGTAGTAACTTAATTAATAACAAGTATTAGTAGTCCGGACGGCATATATATTATAACATTAAACTTTTAAATACAAAATACTTGTTACAATAATAATTTAGATATGGTTTTATTAAACTTAGACATTCATAATTTTCTCCAAAAAAACAATCTTAGTATTTCAAAACAATATATTTCTGAAGATATATTAAAATTTATTCAGCCAAAATTTGCTGATTTTAAAGACGTTGATTTTAGACATGCTGTTCAACGATTTGTTTACTTGTATAAAAAAAAGTCGAAATCTGCAAACTATACTGTCAAAAATTTTGAAAAGAAGTTTGTAAGCTGGCTTAATGAATATTTAATTGTCAGAAAAAAAGACAATGAACCAACTGCAAGTAGACGTGGTCGAAAACCAGTTGCATTTGATAATAGTTCTAATAAAACTAAAAAACGGCGTGTATCTTGTTTAAGTGAATCTCATTCATACAATGAATTATTTTTTGCTGCTAATAAAAAATTTAGAGATGAATCTTTTATTATTGCTGCCAAGAACGTTTTAAATATTTCAAATACAGATAAAGCAACTAAATATTCAGCAGACGAAGCACTGGCTTTAATAATTGATGCAAGTCTGACAAAAGCTTCCTATCAATTGGTTAGAAGCGGAGCCTTGGAGAAAGAATATAACATTTACCCTGCTTACAATGATGTCAGAGATGCAAAATTGAAATGTTATCCTGCAAACATAACAGTGGAGGACTATTCAGCTTCAGTTCCTTTAAAAGATTTAATAATTCATACTTTGATAAGAATCTGTGCAGTTCGGGAACCTGTGCTAAGGCACTTGATATTGAACGACAAAGCAATAAAAACAATGACACTAACGTGTAAGGCTGGTTTTGATGGTGCTACTGGCTAAAGTATTTATAAACAAGTTTTATCAGAACCCGACATTAACAGAGATTTAAAGCGTGAAAAATCATTATTTATTATTGTGTAGTACCATTAGATTTGACTGGATTTAACAACAGCAACGAAAAGGTGCCTATTTGGAAAAATCAAAAGTCTTCCTCCACAGGCAATTGTAGACCCATAAGATTTGCATACAAAATGGAATCCAAGGAATCTGTGATTGAAGAAGATCAGTACATTAAAAGTGAGATAGAAAGCTTGGGAATGATTTTATTTGAGGTTTGTAGATCTTCTATTGAAGTAATTTGTATTATTGAACATACAATGATTGATGGGAAGGTTCAAACGATATTATTGTTTTATAATTTTTTGATGCAATTTAAAGTTGACAATGTTTTCTTGCACTATTTTTGCTTTTAATATTCCTAAAACATTATTTACCTAAATACTCAATTGTTATTCAATATAGGTGGGTCAAAAATCCGATAAAATATTCAAATATCAATTTACCACTTTGTAACTAAGGAGAGTATCCGGAAACTAAGCAATATAAGTATCCATAGCAACTAAATTTAAAAAATTATCACTTTTGTAAGAAGTGTGATTTCATATTGGTACTCATGACAAATTTAGTGAATATAGCACTTATAAAATATCTGCAGATAACAAAAATAGGTTGTTGCTAAGCAAAATAAAGGTATCCATAGCAACGAAATAAAAAAATATTACCTTCATAAAAAGCGCAGACATCATATTAGTACTCATACTAATTTTAATGAATATAGCTCTAATATTAAATTAGTTACGAATTTTGTCCAGTAAAAGTGAATTCTGGCCCACTGTGTGATGGTCTGAAAGATTCACCAGGAGAAAGTTGAAGTGATTGTGAAAAATCCGTAAAAAAAATATTTACAAACAACCTTAAAATTTCAACTGAAATTATTGTGGAACGAGCGCATCGAGTTGGTTCGTATAAAGAAGACAAAACGCCGAGAACTGTCGTATAAAGAGGACAAAACACCGAGAACTGTCGCACAATGAGTCCAAATTGCGAAAAAGTGGCCAAAACTTTTTTCCGATTTTTTTTTAACAGAAAGTGAACTTTGTGCAATCTTTTTACTTTAAACAGATGTAAACTGTATTTAAACTCAATATAGAGTCGTTTTCTGTAAAGAAAATTTATAGCTTTGTTTTCATAAAATATTAATTGCAAAGAGTGCATCTAGAAGATTATACAGGTGTTTTTTCTTTGTTGTTGATTAAATATGAAAAGATTAGAACTTATAAGCGTAATTCAAGAAGTTGGTGTTAATCATGCGAATTTGCAAGCCGTTTTAGAAACTGAAGCAAAAAATAAATTGCTAACCAATGAAGAACTGTCTGATGCAGAACTCTCAGAAAAAATTAGACTTTTTATTTATAAATTTCGGGTTAAATATGCAAAGCATAATCGTAATTTTAAAAGATTAGTTAAACAAGAAGTGGCCTGGTTAGAGGGTGAGATGTTTCAGAATCAAAATACTAAACTTGATTCAACTTTAAAAACTGGACGACCAGAAAAAGAATGGATAGAGTGTTCATTAAGAACAAAAAGGAGGAAAGTTTCAAGGTAGTTTCTAGTTTAGAATTGCTATTTTTGTTTTTAAAAGTCACTGATTAAATACATAATTTTTAATAAAAATATACACCCACAGTTCCACACTTGTGTGGTTAAGGCAGTTTTCCATAGTATCAATTTTTGAAATTATCATAATGGAAATAGTTTATCAAATAATGATGTTGTTTATTTTTATTTTAGTTTGGCTAAAACTCATACAACTGAAGAATTAGCAGAAGCTGCTGTTGTACGTGCAAAATCAAGTCCTGGAAAATCTGATTTGGGAAAAAATGTTAAAATGTTTTCTAAAGATCTACCAGGCCAAACTTACCAATCTGATAATTATCATCCAATTATGATGTCTGCTGATCAAGCTTTATCACTTAAAATTCAATGTGATTTGAGTGATTTACAATACCAGATTATTCGAAACTCATCTCTGATGCAAAATGCTGACATTTATCCCCCATTAAAAGCAATCCTAAAATCAAAAGCAGATTGTTATCCAGAGGGTTTGCATATTACAGAAACGTCTGCGAAGTGTAGTTTGCAGAACATGGTTAACCATACCTTGCTTCGAATTTTGAAACTAAATTCTGAGCAGCTTCAAAATTTAGATGAAACAGTTACACATGGAGTATTCAATTTGAAATGTGGCATGGATGGTGCATCTTCACAAAGTATTTATAATCAAAGGTTTGATGATACTGATCTTACTACTGGAGTGCAGAATGAACAGTCAGTATTTCAAACTGCAATAGTTCCTTTGAAATTAAAAATTGGGGGTTCAAACATCTGGAATAATCCTAAACCATCCAGCCCTCATTTTTGTAGACTTCTTGAACTACAATACCTAAAGGAAACAAATGAACTCATTGCAGCAGAAGAAATAAATCTTAGAAAACAAATCGAAAATCTGCAAGACTATATTTTAGATCTAGATCTTCTCAGCACTGTTCCATAAAAATTAAAATTGTTGTTGACTTGACTATGTTGGATGGCAAGTCAGTAAATGCTATCATGTTTTCGAATTCATCACAATCGTGCAATATTTGTTTTGCAAAACCGAGTGAGATGAACAATCTAGTAAAAATCAGAATGTTTACTCCAAATAAAAAATCTCTTACTATGGGACTATCTACTTTACATTGTTGGATTAGACTTTTTGAGTATGTGCTACACTTAGGATATAAAATGAAAATTAAAAAGTATCAGGCTAGATCAAAAGAACATAAGCTTTCTGTTATTGAGCAAAAAAATGAAATTCAGAATAGGTTTAGAAGCGAGCTCAGCCTTGTTGTCGATATGCCAAAGCATGGCTATGGTTCCTCAAACACAGGTAACACAGCCAGAAGAGCATTTGACAATGCAGATACTTTTGCAGACATTACAGGAGTTGATGTTAAAATAATTGTTAGATTGAGAAATATAATGAAGGCTGTGTGCAGTGGATACCACCTTGATTTGGGGGCCTTCAAAAAATATTGTTTAGCTACTTCTGAAATAATAATTAAAAAATATAACTGGTACATAATGCCACCTACAGTACACAAGCTATTAGAGCATGGTTATCAAATTTCTGATTGCTTTGAACTCCCAATAGGTATTTACTCAGAAGAGGCACAGGAAGCACAAAACAAATACATTCGAAATGCAAGACTAAACCATACATGTAAAATTTCTAGAAAAAATGCAATGGAAAACCAATATCATTATCTGCTGTTACGTAGTGATCCAATAGTATCATCATTCATCTTCAAAAAAGCTAAATCTATTAGTGCTGTTAACTTAGATTCTGAAGTTTTAAACATTTTGCTTGATGAACAATAAATATTTTTTAAAAATAATTTTTACTATATTACTAAATGTTGCAAATATTGGTTTATACATGTGTGTATGTGTGTATATATATTTGAGATCTTTTAAGGTATATATATAAACTTTAAAAGATCTCAAGTTATAAAAATGCTGAAATGAAGTCTTGCATTTGCTGTTCTCACCCCTCCCCCCCGGGCTTTTTCTAATGTCTTTTTTTGAAACAATTGACATAAAACCAAAATGGAGCAAATTCGAGCAGCTAAAAAATTATTTGTTTTATACCCAATACGTTCATAATAATGTGATAGAAATTTAGGAGGAGTGAAAAGTGGACATTTTAAGCTTTATCACTTTTTGTAACCGGGGAAATACATATTTTAAAAATTTTACTCCTTTCTTCAAAAACCCAAAATCTAAAGCTAAAAAATCGAGTTATTACTTCTTTTTTGATTAAAACCATATTAACTATAATATATGAAAATGAAATTTTAAAAAAGTTTAAAAATGTTGTATAATAATATAAAAATTGTCTTATTTAAAAAAATACAAAAATTCGTGAATTATTTTGGAAATTTTTATTTTATTTTTTAAGCGCAATAAATCACTCCCAAAACATATAAAGGACGTATTAAAAATTCTGCAAAATATTTTTTTCAGCTATTGGGTAAATATTCTTTCTAAATTATAAAAAATATTTATATATTGGAATACTTTTAAAAAACGACTTTTGGCCACATTTTTGAGATTTGGATTCATAGTGTGTCGTAGTGAAACTTTTAAACTACCAAGATAAAATTAAAATTTTAAGTTCACTTAAAAACCTAAAAAGTAGTGGACTATATATAAATGAAGATTTTGCTAAAGAGACGATGGAAGAGAGAAAAAAACTTTGGGAAGAAGTTAAAAATCTTCGCAATCAAGGTAAATATGTTATAATTAAATTTAATAGTTTTTTATCGCGAATTTAGAAAATGAGAAAATTTTTGCATATGATTAAGAAAAAGTCTTACGTAATTTTAAGCGATCGTAGCGAAGTTGATTATCTTAACTAATGGCTAAACAAACAATAGATTACGAAACGCTACACTTTAATGTTTTCAAATCGGTAAATAACTTTTTACTTAATAACTCTTACGATCCAGATTTGTATTTTTTTTAATGAAAATAATTTTAACTCGCGGTTTTTTGAATTAGGAACTTTTAAAAATGAATTAAAATCATTAAATGATAAATTTACGGTGATACACATAAATATAAGAAGTATAATTAACAATATTGACAAACTAAAACATTTTCTTATAGAATGTAATTATTTTTTCAGTATGATTTGCTTAACAGAAACTTGGCGTTCTGACGAATCATCCAGAATAAATTCAAACCTGTTAATTCCGAACTACAAGCTAATATCTTATGAGCGAAAAGTTCAAAAACGAGGAGGTGGAATTATGACTTATATTCATAATGGTCTGACAACTAAAATTAGAGACGATCTTTCGGTTTCTGATACCGACGGTGAGGTCTTTACGATTGAAATAACGAACAAAAAATTAAAAAATATACTGGTTCCCACCTGTTACAGACCACCTGAAGGTGATATAAAAAACTTTTCAAATCACCTAAAACAAATATTTCTAAAAAATAACAAAGAGCACAAAATTTTATTTTGTATTGGAGACATAAATATAAACTGTCTACAGTACAATGAAGATGCTGTTATCAAAACTTTTTTTGACGGTATGTTTCAATACTACATCTTTCCTATAATAAACAAACCAACCCGGGTAACATTTAATTCAATCACTGCAATAGACCACATATTGACTAATTCATTTTATGATTCTTCATTAAAAGCAGGTGTTATCAAAACGGATATATCCGATCACTTTCCAATATACTTTTCCTTTTCTCAAGACACAAGAAATAATAACTCTAAAATCAAAGTCTATAAAAGAAAAATTAATAATTTTACTATTCATCAGTTTAAAGAATCACTATCGGCAGTAAGGTGGGACAGGATTTACCAAGAATGCAACCTTGGGCATACCAACTCTGCTTATAATGAATTTATAGAAATATTCTTAAAGCACTATGATAATCATTTCCCAATTGTAGAACAAGAATTAAAAGTAAAATATTTACAATGTCCATGGATTACCAGAGGTATAAAAAAATCTTCAAAAAAAAAAACAAAGACTTTACATCGAATATTTAAAAAACAGAACTGAAAAAAATCTAAATACTTACAAACAATACAAAAATTTATGTGAAAAAAGAAAAAAAAAATCGAAGAAAATTTACTCGAATCAAATAAAAAATGCAACTGGTGATATTTAAAAAACATGGAATACTATAAAAGAAATAATTGGGAACAAAAAAATTAAATCAAATACCTTACCTGCTCAAATCGTCATTGACAATACAGTGTACAGTGACAAAAATACGATTGCTGAAAAATTCAACGGTTTTTTTGTAAACATTGGCCCTAATCTTGCCTCGAAAATTAAGTCTCCTAATAACTCATTTAAATCATACCTAAGTGACATCCAGACGAACTAAACTACAAAGAACTAAACTATCAAGAACTTAATGTTGCTCTAAATTCCTTAAAATTAAATAAAACTCCAGGTATAGATGATATCTGTAGTAGGGTAGTGGCAAATGTCTTTACAACGATAAATAAACCTATAAATGAAATTTTTAAGTCTTCGATTAAAACAGGAGTTGTACCGGACAAGCTTAAAGTAGCTAAAGTAGTACCAATATTTAAATCAGGTGAAACATACTTAATTAATAACTATAGACCTATCTCGGTACTCCCTACCTTTTCTAAGCTTCTCGAAAGAGTAATCTATAACAGATTGTATGAGTACTTAATCCAAAATAAAATTCTAAATAAAAAGCAATTCGGTTTCCAAAAACAATATTCAACTGAACACGCAATCCTAGATCTAGTTAACAATATAAGTGATTCTTTTTACAAAAAACAGTATGTTCTAGGCATCTTTATAGACCTGTCAAAAGCGTTTGATACTGTAAATCATAATATCTTACTTAAAAAAATGGAAAGCTATGGGATAAAAAACATAACCCTTGACTGGTTCAAAAACTATCTATTAGCAACAACTATTAGCAAAAAAAACTAACTATTAGCAACAGGCAACAATGTGTTTTTTCAGATAGTTATTAACACTCAAAACTACTACGAGTTGAGTGCGGTGTCCCCCAAGGTTCCATTCTTGGACCTCTTTTGTTTCTTCTATATATAAATGACCTTACAAAAGCCTTGGATAAACTTGATGTAATTATGTTTGCCGATGACACAAACTTATTTTATTCCTCGAACTCAATCAAAGACCTTTACAAATGTATGAACAAAGAGCTTAAAAGATTAAATATATGGTTGAAATTGAATAAGTTATCACTAAACACAGAAAAAAACAAAATACATATTGTTTCATTCCAAAAAACAAAAAAATAATATACCTAATATCCTTCCCTCACTAAAAATAGATAAGGTAAACATTGAAAGAACAGAAACAACTAAATTTCTTGGGATCTTTATTGACGAAAATATATCTTGGAGAGCCCATATAAGTACAATAAACACCAAAATTTCGAAAAATATTGGGATACTCTACAAAGTTAAACCTATGTTATCCCAACATAACCTTAAATCGTTTTATTTTTCTTACATCCAAAGTTATCTTACGTACGCTAATATTACATGGGCAAGTACACACAAATCCAAATTGAGTACTATTTATATAAGTCAAAAACATGCATCAAGACTAGTTTATGATAAAGATAAACTCACCCATGCTAAACCCTTACTAAAAACCTTAAATGCACTAAATGTCTACCAAATCAACATCTATCAAAATGTACAATTTATGCTAAAATACAAACTTGGACTAGTCCCATCGCATTTTTTAAATAACTTCTTTCAAGTTAATTCTAATAGATATATAACAAGAGCAACAGACAATTTCACACTGCCTAAAAGAACAACAAAGTTCTCACGGTTTTCTATTTCCTACCGGGGTCCGTACCTGTATAACAAAATAATATCAAAAAATATAAAACTTAAAGTATTAAATAATCCTGCCAACTTAAAAAATAAAATAAAACACCTCATACTTAATATCAACAATTATATTGATATGTATTAAACTTAACAACAGAATCTTTACTGAAATATTTATGTGTATCACTGACTGTATTTTGACTATATATAAATATGAAATAGACTTTATTTAACAATTTGAAAAGGTACTCCATGATAAGCCTTCATAGACTTCTATGAGTTTTCCTTTACAACAACATATATATATATATATATATATATATTTGAAGTAACAAGAAAATTTCTTGTCTTTTTATCTTTTTCTTATTTTTATTCTATTATTTTTAAAAAATACTGATAGTCTTTATGATAAGAAACTCTACTAATTTACGTTATACTTAAATATACTTGTTAAACCACGTTTTTATTATGATGTGTTATACTTGCTAAACCACTTTTTATTATGATGTTATACGTGGTAATATTATGTTATATTCTTCTTTTTATTTACGTTGCATTATATGATGTCATGTGGTTTTAATGTAACGATGTGTAAATTTATTGAAGTTGTATAAAAAAAAAAAAAAAAAAAAAAAAAGGTTGTTGAACCATAAGATACATAAAAGTTTTAAAAGTAATTATCAATTTAGCCATAAAATGATTCAAAAGCTAAATAAATAGAAGACAACGGTTTGTTTCTTTTAGATAACTGATAAATATTACCTTTTAAGGCTTTAAAAGATAAAAGCCTCAAAGTTCCATTCTTGGTCCAACCTTTTTTATTAATATTTAGATTAATGATCTTTGAAAAGCCTCTAATGTTCGAATGTTTGGATATGATACAAGATTGATCTGCTCTTCATGTCGATCTTTTTTGAAACTGCACATAGTGAACTTAAAAAAATTCATTCATGGTTTATATCAAAAAAGTGTATTTAAAAAAAACATTAAAAAACATAGGCCTGCTTTCTGAAACAAGATCTATCATGTCCCAAATATGTGTTTCTTTTAGTTTGCTGATAAATATTACCTTTTAAGGTATTAAAAGATAAAAGACTCAAGGTTCCATTCTTGGTCCAACCATTTTTTTTTATTTAGATTAATGATCTTTGACAAGCTTCTAATGTTCAAGTGTTTGGCCTTACTAATCTTTTTTCATCGCAAATATTGTTAAAATATTCATACAAACATTTTTAAGCTTTCATCAGTAAATATTGCAGACACATTAATCGCAAGGGCAAATACAAACAAAACTAAGTTGGACGCTCTCTTACAACGTCAGGCACAAGATTTCTATATTTTAGAAATAAATTTATTAATATCTAATTAAGGCTTCGGGCAAGTCTTACTTCATGTTAAGGCTGCCCACTTCTTGTGTTCTATTCTAAAACTCATGAATGCACAAATATTTTTTATATTAACATTTACCGTATTATTTTTTTATGTTTAAGTACACACTGGGAATTCCTTTTTGCTTGAAAAAATTTAACTGAACGCTTTTGATGGGTATTTTATGCAGGGGCGTGTCTAGGGGATGTCTGCTACGTCGCTGGACATACCCAAAATATGTATAAATATATATTTTTTCACAACTTCAATATTTTGTTGAATAAATATGATGCGTCGGTAGATAAAAGCAAACAGAGCGAATAATTATAGCAAACTAAAGCAATAATTAAGCAAACTATTCAAGGTTAATTGTACGAACGGATGGTAAGAAGTTATTAATCCGGGATAACAGTTAGATTTACGGTTTGGTATTTTATCATAGTGCTTGTCAAATCGAGAACGGTCTAAAGTTTATTAAAAAAAATACGATTTATATATTTAAACGGAGGTTGTTTTAATTTTTGACTTAAACAAATTAGTAAGAAACTTGAATGGACATTCCTTTTTTTATTAAGTTATTAAGTACTTCTTTTCTTAAATATTTTCTATTATCAATTTAAAAAAAAAAAAGTTATTATTTCTAGGAGAACAAATTCCGGACTTCCCTTATCAATTACACCCTGAGTAAAGTTTTAGTCAAATTCTATTGATATTTATCATCAGGAGGAGAAGACTGTAATTAACAACAAGCATATATTAAAATATATCAATGGACATCCCCAATTATTTTATACAAAGCTGTGTATCTTTTTAATTACTTGCATTTTGAACAATATAAAAAGAAAGAAAGGAATTTAAACATTAAAAATTAAATTTGGACTTCCCTCAGTACATTTCTTAAACATAAAATTTAGACGGTTTTTAAGACAATTTTTTTCTTCATATAAGAATAGGTCGTGTGTAATTGTTTAGCGTTGGTGCTGACTATGGTTATCATCATTTTCTTCTAAAAAAAGATAGCGTGCGAAGCAATGATGCTTGCTAATGGTTAGCATCATATGCGATAAAGTATGGGGCGATTGCTAAGCCGTCTTACCTGATATATGCGTTTGTCAATGAAGAAGGGGGGGGGGGGCGGGATGCTAAAATTGCGACTTACCAAAAAAAATTCCTGTACACGCCCCTGAATTTTATGGTAGACGCTTATGGCCACATTTTATTGATCGAGTTCTGACGTTTATTCTCAGCTATCCATTTGCTCTGTATCTTACGAAATTATTATTATTATTTACTATTATTTCTATTTTTATTATTATTATTATTATTATTATTATTATTATTATTATTATTATTATTATCATTATTATTATTATTATTATTATTATTATTATTTTTATTATTATTATTATTATTATTATTATTATTATTATTATTATCATTATTATTATTATTATTATTATTATTATTATTATTATTATTATTATTATTATTATTATTATTATTATTATCATTATTATTATTATTATTATTATTATTATTATTATCATTATTATTATTATTATTATTATTATTATTTTTATTATTATTATTATTATTAATATTATTATTATTATTATTATTATTATTATTATTATTATTATTATTATTATTATTATTATTATTATTATTATTATTATTATTATTATTATTATTATTATTATTATTATTATTATTATTATTATTATTATTATTATTATTATTATTATTATTATTATTATTATTATTATTATTATTATTATTATTATTATTATTATTATTATTATTATTATTATTATTATTATTATTATAAGTAACTGAGCATGTATAGAGTAAACTGGTTTAAGAGGAAATAAAAAAAGTGAACGGTTTTACAATTTTGTTTCTTTTACATTTATTTAATGCCAAAATAAAAAAAATCATTAAAAGGTTGAATTTTCCATTCCTTCAGGTAGCAAATACCCATTAGTTTAATGGTCGTTGTTTTAATGGTCCCTTAATAGCGTTGAAGTTGAAGTTGAGAATTGAAGAATCAAATATGTTTCAGTTTTTTTTTTCTGATATTTTCATTTTCCAAACACTTTTTCAACTATGCATCTTGGGTATGTTTTACACTATATTTACGTGCTAGATCTTTATCAACAACGTTCAAGACCATATTTCTGCCTACTCGTTGATCAAGCAGAGAATTGCGATTTTCTGGAATATTATTTAATATATCAGTAAGAGCATGTTAAAAGTTTCTGTTTTTTTCCCTGAAATGCAGCTAATTTTTTTTGTTTTTTCACGTTTTTTGTTTAAATCTTTTTTAATAGAACATAATTTTTGAATAAGTTTTGTAATTTTCAGGTTGCACTGTTATGTTATAACATATAAAATGTTGTTTGTTGTTAATTTGCAAATAAAAGTTCTTTTCTCAAAATTTTAACAAGGAATATTTCAAAATGCTATAATTTGAATGTTTTAAAATTTTAAATATAACTATGTAAACGTAGTTATGCTTACATAATTTTGTTTACATAATTATTCAAGCATAATTATGTCTAGATATTTACAAAAATAGGGACCGGGTAATTATTTTGGTATCACCCGAATTTAAATACATCGGGTAACTTCTTGAAAGTTTTTTTTAAATATGAATAGAATAACTCGAAGAATTACCCAAACTAGAAAAAATACCAAAAACAATTCAGCTAAATTCATTTATTCAATTGATTTACAAGTAACAAAAATATTGAAGTATGAATACTTGCGCTGAAAGAGTTTAAATTTAACATTCGCAAAATTAGAAGTGACCTGGCCATTATAAATCTGAAATTTCATTCAGTAGTTTACTGTTCTCTTTCATGAATACTAGCAGCTCCATTTTGCTAACACTTAAATTTGTTCTCCTTACAGTGCAAATACCTTCTTGGTCTGGGCCTTTCTTGTTTGCGGTTTTCTCTTGGCTTTTTGTGGGTTGTTGTGGTTCAGATGGTCTAATTAGTGATTACGATTCAGAATCATCAGAATCAACCTCGAAAGTGTCATTAGCCCTCATTCTGCATCCTTTCTTTCCAATTCTGTAAAGAGATCTGCATGTTTGCCATTGAGGCGTTTGCGCAAAGAGAAGGTTTTAACATGAAAAAAAAATTTATGACTATTTTATAAAATAAAGAAAAGGCCTTTAAAATTTAATAATGCCTCTTTAATTTATAAAATACTTATAAATAAATAAAATAGCCATGAATAAATTAATAAAAACAGTTCTTAAAAAACCCATAAATAAGTAAAAAAATATATATAACTGATTTACATATTTTAAAGAAATGTTATGGAAAATGCACGAGAAATCCGATTTTAATAACTGACTTGCGAGTAGAACCAAAATACGGGAAGTTGCGATGATCGGGTTACAAAAGCGAGTAGTCTATTAAATAAAAAAGTAAATAAAATTAGAAAGATATATTTTTTTACCTAATTTCATATCTAAGAGGTGATAATACAAAGTTTAAAAAAAACACTTGAGAATTTCGTATTAATTCAACCCCTCCATCTAAGTATTAATTTTTAATTAATCAAAAATTAATGCTTATATGTAGGAGATGGAATTGATACTTACATGGAGTATTAGTTCCACCTACTCCATGTAAGTGTTAATTTTAAGTTAAATAAAAATTAATACTTACATGGAGTAGATGAAACTATTAAATAGAAATAAAATTGATAATAAAAGAATTGAAATAAAATTAAATTTAAAATAATGCAAAAAAAAAAAAAAAAAAAAAAAGAACGAAAATACCCGATCGCGCGAAACTTTGGTTCGATGACCAGGTAAATAAATTGGGCATTTTATTGCCCGATTTTCTGGTACTTCTACGCGTAATACTTTGGTTAGTTTGTATCTGGTAATACCCGACCAGAAGGCTAGGGTATTGGGTATCTAAACTTAAATTGTCTTAAACAAAATTGTCCGTCTACGGTTACCCTAAGGTACTCGGGTCGGGTTTTCGCTCCCTATAAATATAGTTAGGTTTACATAATTACGTAAACCTGTATGTTTTAGTTTCATCATGAACGAAATAAATAAAAAAAAACAATTAACTCAATAGTCCGTGAAGTTTGTTCTCTTTTTTCAGTTCAATGGATACCAAAGATGAAAGAAATCTTAAAACGGTGAATATCATTTTATCACACGTATTATCTTAAATTTAAATCATGATTAGTGTTTCAAGAAAATGACGTATAATATTTTACAATGCTATATATTCCAATTTACTCAATTACTAAAATGTAAGTTTTTTAATATTGCTACGTTAATAATATTTAAACATTTTGTGTTTAGAAAATCGCTGTGAGTTAAACAGCATGTTAAAGAATTCACGTTAATTATGGATGATCTTCAGATCAAACTCAGTTACAATGCTGCTTCGATGAATGCATTAGTTACAAACTATAAAGTCATTAGAAGTGCAAGCCATTAAACGTTTTTTACATTTTTTAACTAAAAAATGTTTGCTTTGCTTTGCAGAGCGATAGTTCTTGTGTGTATTGTTCAAATCGTGTACACAGATAGATATCTAACATCATCAGGAGGTAAAGATAAGTTTTACATTTATAAAAGCAGAATGGCGTCATTGGCTTCGCGACCAGCAATTCAAGAGGATCAAATGAGTTACACTTCATGTATTGATACTTGTAGTTTCATGGGAAAAAACTGTTTGACAGTAACAGTTCTCAAAAACAACACCGAAAACTTTCGCTGTACGTACTATAATAATGATACTTTAAGTTTTCAAATGGCTCCGAATAAGATTGAAATTCATCATGGTATCACTAATTCTATAAAAAATCGTGGCATCGTCACTATTACTTTGAGACGAATCCAGGATTTTATCTTCAAGGGGAGGGGGGGGGGGGAACTTTTGTTAAATTTAACGGCATTGCAATCCCTCAGAAAAAATCATCTCTGCTGATGAGTCCCTCAGAAAAAATCATCTCTGCTGATGATTGGAAACCAAAGGGATGAAAAAAATGTTTCTTTACCAATAGGAAAGTTTGTAACTCTGAGTTTTTTAAAAAAGCTTTACACAAATATTTTTTGGTGAGGGAAGCACGAAAGATATCGCAATAACAGCTAGAGAAAGTAACAATATTAAATAGAATAGAAAAAAGTCAGAGAGTGGAACGTATAGTCGGCGCCCCCACGCTTCCTTAGAACCCACCCCTACTAGCACTAATACTAAACTCATACACCAACTTCTTAAAGGCTCAATCGTGAAAACTTTAACGTTTTTTGGTTATTTATTTCCTGGGGTATTGTGGTAAACACTGTGACAGACTAAAATCCTCAAAACCATGCGGTAATTGCAAATGTAGAGATAGTTGTGGCCCATCAAAATATATCATTGTGACTACACCGAAAGTATTTGCATTGCTTTTTTTATTAACTTTAAATGCAAATTTTTTATAGATTAACCTAGAAAACCACAAGGCTTTACTGTACTTATAAATGGTGGAGAGAAAGAAACGAAACCAACCTCGTCTTGCAAAAAGATGCTTGTACCATGTTGTTATTGAGTACAGCAATATCTTCTTTTATATATATATATATATTATTATTGCTATAGACTTTGACATCAAAAAGAGCTGCGAAGAGATCTATGCTTCTGGCGGACAAATAAATGGCCGATTTTTATTTAATCCTGATGGAAACGGGAGCTTTGAAGTAATATGTCACATTCAGCGAAAGGATTTCCAAAATAGAAGTATGTTTACTTAAGAATACCTGAAAATTTTACCCTTTTTTTAATTGATCAAATCCTAATTTCAAATTGATTGACTAAATTTTTGTCTCCACTAACGACTCTTGCCAAATGTAATTGTCTAAGATATTGTTCTTAAACGTCATTTATACGTCCGATCGTAGGCAAGTAGTTCACGTCACACAAATCTCGATAAATTTGAACTTTTTTTCTGTTTTCCAGTTTAGATTAGTAATTGAACCTCTCCTCATTTATCGTCACGTCTCAAGAATATTGCAATATCCTAAAGAAGGCAGCTGCGAGTTTACTTGTGGTGGCTCAAAGTTTTCAATTACAATGCAGTTTTACTTTTTTCTTTGAGGACGATCAAAAGTCTCATATGATCCAATTTTATTATCTACCCGTTGTTTTTAGCTGTTACCAACGTGGTGTGTCCCTAATCTTCTCTGGTTTAGTCCTTCCTTCTTGCTCCACTTTTCTTGGATTATTGTCATCACACAGCTAATCACTTTGAAATGTTTCACTTTTCAACAAATTGCTTTTTGTGGAATTGCGTGTTAAAGATATTTGAAAACATCATATTTTTTTCTCCCAAGAATCGATATATTTTCAAACATACACTTTTTCCGCCCTCTTTCAAATGTTACGTTATTGAGATGTGTTACATCTAATAACATATAATATATAAAATAAGAGATGCAAAACACAACTGTATAAAAAGATTTCAATTACTTCTAAAATATTTTTTAGATATTTGTAAAATGAAGGCCAACACTTTTGCCTACTCTACCTATCCTTATCAAGAGATTTATACAGACGAGAAGACATGCAGACAGTACTGCTTTAGTTTCTGGAAGCAAAATCGTTTTAAAGGTGTGAACTATTTCCCTAATTATTGTTATTGCACTATAAGCAGCAAGGCTCTACAAACTTACAACTCTGCATACTCATCCTGCATAATGGAGCTTTCGCCATTATCTTTCAATATTACTAACCTGCGTAAGTTGAACGAGAATAATAAATTTATCTTATAACTTTTAAATTCAGTTAACATGATTTATTGTTTTGAAACTTTATTTTCGCGTTGTATTTGCAAGCCTGAGTTTTTTTTTAAAATGATTGGTGAGCCCGTTAACAAATTTAAATAAAGCGTTCTTTATTAATTTAAGCTACCACCGTAATGCTCCGTCGACATTCAGACTGTGACCCGTCTTATTGAAACAAACCATTGAGCAGCTACAACGAAGTGTTCATTTCAGGAGACAATGTTTGGATCGGTTTATACCAACTTGAGCGCATTACATCGGCATTTGAATAATGTTCTAAAAGGTTTACGTATTGCTGCCGCACTCTTTATATTCTAATTTACTCAATTACTAAGATTTTTACATAAATACTTCTAAAAATTTTTGAAACTTTTTGTGTTAAGAAAATTGCTATGAGTTACAAAGTAAGTTAAAGAATTCACGTTAATTATAGATGATCTTCAGAACAAACTCAATTACAATGCTCTTTCTATAAATAAATTAGCTGCTAACCATAAAATCATTAGAAGCGTGCGCCATTAAACGTTTTTTACACTTTTGAACAAAAAAATGTTTGCTTCGATTTGCAGAGCAATAATTCTTGTGTATATTGTTAAACGCGTGTACACAGATAGATATCTAACATCATCAGGAGGTAAAGATAAGTTTTACATTTATAAAAGCAGAATGGCGTCATTGGCTTCGCGACCAGTAATGCAAGAAGATCAAATGAGTTACACTTCATGTATAGATACTTGCAGTTTCATGGGAAAAAACTGTTTGACAGTAACAGTTCTCAAAAACAACATCGAAAACTTTCGCTGTACGTACTATGATAATGACACTTTGAGTTTTCAAATGGCTCCGAATAACTTATCGGCTTATGTTATCAGAAAAGGACAGGTCAGAGTTTTTAACTTTATGTATTTATTATAAAGATTTATTCTAGTAATAGAGGTGAATCTAGGATTTTATCTAGAAGGGGAGAAAAGACTTACATTAGACCAAAAACTCCCTTGTATTAGACTAAAATCTCTGCTGATGATTGGAAACTAAAGGGTGCAAATAATGTTTTTTTACCAATATGAAAGTTTGTCATTCTGAGAGATATTTCTTTAAAAAAACTTTACACAAATATTTTTTGGTGAGGGAAGCATGAGAGATATTGCAATATCAGCTATAAAAAGTAATAATATTAAAATAAATAGAACAATGTCAGAGAGTGGAGCGAATAGCCGGCGCCCCCACGCTTCCCTTAGACTCGCTCCTATTAGTACTGACACGAAATTCATACACCAACATCTTAAAGGCTCAATCGTGAAAACTTTAACGCTTTTTGTTATTTATTTCCAGGGGTATTGTGGTAAATACTGTGACAGATTCAAATCCTCAAAACCATGCGGTAATTGCAAATGTAGAGATAGTTGTGGCCCATCAAAGCTATATCATTGTGACTGCACCGAAGGTATTTACATTGCATTTTTATTAACTTTAAATTTAAACTTTTTATTGATCAACCTAAAAAACTAATAGACTTTAATTTATTTATACATTAAAGTGGAGAAAGGTGAAAAAAAAAAGATGGGGAGAAAGGTGAAAAAAAAAAAAAGGATACCAACCTTCGTCTTACGAAAAGTGGCTTGTACCACGTTGTTATTGAAAATACAGCAATAACTTCTTTTATATGTATATATATATTATTATTATAGACTTTGACATTAAAAAGAGCTGCGAAGAGATCTATACTTCCGGGGGACAAATAAATGGCCGATACTTAATTAATCCTGATGGAAACTGGAGCTTTGAAGTAATATGTCACATTCAGCGAAAGGATTTCCAAAATAGAAGTATGTTTACTTAAGAATACCTGAAAATTTTACAATTTCTTTTATTGATCAAATCTAAATTTCAAATTGTATGACTAAATTTTTGTCTCCTCTTACGACTCTTACCAAATGTAATTTTGTAAGATATTGTTCTTAAACGTCATTTATACGAACGATTGTAGGCAATTAATTCACGTCACGTAAATCTCGATAAATTTGAACTTTTTTTCTGTTTTCCAGTTTAGATCAGTAACTGAACTTTCCCTCATTTTATCGTTACTTCTAAGGAACATTGCAAAATCCTCAAAAAAAGGCAACTGCGAGCTTACATGTGATGGCTGAAAGTTCATAGTTTTAATGCAGAGTTACTTGTTTCTTTGAGGACGATCAAAAGTCTCATATGATCCGTTTTTATTATCTCTCGTTGCTTTTAGCTGATACCAACATGGTGTTTGTCTAAACTTTTCTGCTTTAGTTCTTCCTTCTTGTTTAACCTTTTTTGGATTGTTATCACACAGCTGATCACTTGAAAAATTTTACATTTCAACAAATTGTTTTATGTGGGATATCTTTGTGTTGAAGATATTTGAAAACATCATATTTTTTCTCTCAAGGCTAGATGTGTTTGAAAACATACCTACTCTTGAGAGAACACCAACTTTTTCGCCACATTTGAAAGTTTAAATTATCTTTAAATAATATTCCATCATTAAAAAGACCTTTGAGCTATTCCGTTGACCTTATTCCAGGCCTAACAACAACTTTTATATTCCCAAGTAAAGAAATGTGGAAAATGGTCAAAGGGTTTAAAAATAAATTTTTTACTTTTGTTATTGAAACATGTTAGATCTAGAAAGAAACACGAAAAATAAAACTAATAAAAAAATTTCAATTACTTCTTAAACATTTTTTAGATATTTGTAAAATGAAGACCAATACTCTTGCTGATACCTACTCTCCTTATGAATATCAACCGATTTATGATGAGAAATCATGCAGACAATATTGCTTTAGTTTCTGGAAGAAAAAACGTTATAACGGTTGGAACTTTAGTCTTAATTTTTGTTCATGCGATTATAGCAGCTATGCTCGACAAGTTTATTATAATGAATTTTCATCCTGCATAATCGAGCTTTCGCCGTTCTCTTTCAATATTATTAACATCCGTAAGTTCAACGAGAATAATTAATTTATCTTTTAAAGTTCAATTAACATGTTTTACTGTTTTGAAACTTTTTGCGTTGTATTTACAAAGCAGAGTTTTTTTAAAGATTGATGAGCACGTTAACAAATTTAAATAAAGCGTTCTTTATTAATTTAAGCTACCACCGTAATGCTCCGTCGACATTCAGACTGTGACCCGTCGTATTGGAACAAACCATTGAGTAGCTACAACGAAGGGTTTATTTCAGGAGACAATGTTTGGATCGGTTTATACCAACTTGAGCGCATTACATCGGCATTTAAGGTTGATATAAAAGTACTCCTGGTAGATGGTTCGTTCAACGACACAATCACAACTTATTATAGAAATGTCAAAGTAAAAAGAACAACAGATGATGGCGATTTTGTGATCACTATTGAGAGCTTTGATTCCAACGGAGCAAGTAAGTCATTAACAAGTTATGTTATCGTTAGTAAGTTTATACTACACTTAAAAATGCAGCTTTTTTAAATGTAATTTTCAATTTGATTGCATTATTACGTTACATATAATGTTGTAATGAATATTTTTATGTGTTTATTGTACATTACTTTTCGTAAGAACAAAACAATGTTCCATAATTTTTATATAATTAGATAAACTTCAATTATTTAATTTAAAAAAGTCAACTAGCAGCATTTAAAAGATTTTAGAAAAGATTTTGAATCGATGCAATTTATTGTTTAATTTCAAGACTAGAACTTTACAATATTTATCTAAATAAATGACATATGCTCAATTTTTTTTATTATCATTTATAATTATGATTTACAATTATCAACTTATTGAAAACATAACTTAACCGAGTTACTTTTATTTAAGTAAAAAAAATTTTTATTAAATAAAAATTCAGACTCACGCAATTTTGCAGTTTTTTTATGTAAGTATTGTGCTGACAAATTCGCGCAATAACTTCATTTAAATATCAACAAATTTGTTGAAAAAAATACAGAATTTTTTACTAAATCCCCCTTTCGTATTGATATATGAAGAGCTGTTAATTCTCAGTGCAAAATTTTCATTTCAGAAATGTTTTCTCTCTACTTGAATTACAAGTAGTGTATTTAATTATGATTGAACTTGATTGAGTAAAATATAAACTGTAATATAAGTCCATGCTTATTGAAAAAATTGCAAGTGCATGAGATTAAAAAAAATTTTATGCAGCTTTAAGCCACCCTTTGAACGTTTCCACAATTTATTTGAATACAAGTTTATGTCGCAATGAATTTCACTTAATGAATACTTGAGTCAAATTCATTGCGACATAAACTTGTATTCAAAACGCTGCACAGTGGGCCAGATATATAGGATATGGTGGACAAAACCTAATTATTACCCAATTGCTCCCCAAACCCATTTCGATATATAAATAATCATTATACATGAAATAATATTTATTTTTATCAAGAATATTTTAGTTTTTAATAACAAAATTACAATTAATAGGCTTAGTAAAAATTTTTTTTTTAAATCAACCTTCTTTTCAAAAAATCAAACAAGAAATTGTGTTTAGCTACAAAGAACTAGAAGAAGGTGGAGCTGATTCCCTCAGCAAAGCCAAAACTTCACTGGGGATTTTTTTAAAACTCTTACTATTTTTGTTATGACCTTTTCTTAATGATGTTATGACAGGATCACTAGATACAAGTAGTCTGTTAACCAGGTCGCGGTTTGTGTCTATTCTAGAAGTCTTTCTACTGAAATCTTTCCTAAACTTTTTAAAATCCTTGTTGCGGGCCTCTTGTGCCTCCTCTGACATCAGTCCAATTGGCAAGTACTGTCTAGCAATGATGGCATGACCATGAATTAAAATTTTGTGTACTGATTGTGACATGTAATACCAGGAATACTTAGATATGTAAAGTTTAAGAGCAGTAATACAAAACTCTTTAAACTTGACATTATCAATTTCAAATCCAGATGATAAAGTGACTAGAATGATGTAAAAATAAAATAAAAGAGTTTCATCTACTTTCAAAATTTTGGCAGTTAATTGATAGTCTGCAAAGGCTCGTCGGGCGGTGTTTCCATCATTACTGGTACCTACAAATTGCATATATGTGATAGTTAACCTGATGATTCATATACAAGTATTTATGTAATTTCACTTACCAGATCCTCCACTTTTTGGGAAATCCACAACCAGTCCCATTTGATTCATAAATTCTGTCTGGATACGTTTCTTCACTTGCTTAACATTTTCCTTATCTTCAATAGCTCTAGACTGCCACTTTTGAGTTTCCAGCTTGTATCCAATATGTAATACCATTTCAAAAAACCTAATCCAGGAATGCAGGCTAGAAAGACCATATTTCAGTTCTAAGTTACTAGCATTGTCCAATTTCAGCACCATTTCTAAGTTATTCATGATTTTTGGAGACACACCACACACAGAGCAACATTGAGTTGAATTAGTCACATCAGACAGAATAGTTTGAATTTTGCCATCAATCATGGTCAGTTCTATAATACTTTTGACAAGCAGTTCTTTTCCACTAAAAGTAACATTAAAAATACTACATTTTTCTATTTCAGATTCTAAATATTTTGCTTCTTCTAGGACAACAGCTTTGCTTTCTTTTTGAAAAGAAAATCTTATTGGACGACAATAAGCAGTAGATGATGGCTTGTCATTACGCCATAATAGTACTTCTTTATCATTGCAGAACCCACTGAGTTCTAGTGGTGCTAAGCAAGTAATGAACAGAGATTCTTCTTTTTTTAAGTTGCGATCTCCAGCTTCCTCACTACTCACTTGCTTGTACACGCTTTGCCCATTAGCCCCATCAAACCCGGCCTTGCAACGCAAAGTCAACCGGGTCAAACAATCCAGCATTGTGCTGATCACAGGAGCTTGCACCTCGCAGAGTCTTTTTACTGTATGTTTTAGTAATTCTTGTAGTGGTATTTGTGCTGAATAATCATCAACAAAGATGTTCTCTGGATAGCAGTTAGCTTTAGACAATCTTATGTTGTTGTATGAAGGATATATATGGCAATCACGTTCTTCAGCTCCATTTCTGATAAGTTGGTAGGTTGATTTTGACATGCCACCATCTATAATTAATGCCAGACCTTCATTAGGTGTATACTTTTTAAATTGACTAGAAGGTTCTGATATCTCAGCAACTTGCTTGGCAGCCTCATAATTAAACTCATTCCTTAATTTAAGCCTTGCTGAGTGGAGCAACTCATCAGTAGTAAAATTATTTATAACATCATTGAGTCTTCTTCTTTTGGTTTTGTCAGATGCGTCTTCAAAGGAGCAACTTGGTCTTCCACCAATATTATGTGATTGACTAGAATTATCAGA
This sequence comes from Hydra viridissima, assembly GCF_058129835.1. Taxonomy (NCBI): domain Eukaryota; kingdom Metazoa; phylum Cnidaria; class Hydrozoa; order Anthoathecata; family Hydridae; genus Hydra; species Hydra viridissima. Next base: position 3,491,847 of record NW_028324306.1, read on the forward strand.
CTCAGATATATTATTACTGTATGTAGATTTAAAGTCCTGAGCCAACCAATTTTTATTTTTACTTTCAAACTTTTTATTTCCCCGGTTTGCATCCTTCCATTTCTTTTGATATACTTTTAAAAACGCAGCACATCCAGTAGAACCCAAATTCATAGAGACTAGAATAGCTTCTACAGACATAGAAAATGATTTATCACCAGGCTTTAGTTGGTCATGCCGTATACGTTTATGGACATCACTAATCTTCATATCAACTACAAATAAATGATTTTAACGTTATTAGTGCAACCACTATAAAAAAATATAACATAAATATGGTCATTATTTTCATTTCAGCTACATTTAATTAGGCCAGTATAATAAGCACAGCACCTATTATTACCTAAAACCAAAAAAATAGGTTTGTCGCGAATAGCATTTTACGAAAATATCTTTTTTTAAATGTTTACCAAACTTAAAGGGGCAGCTAAGAGCAGAATTAAACACCACCAACAGGCTATACATATATTGTATTAACTTATTTTAACATTAATAAGCGGTTCCAGCAGGTTCTAAACTATATGCGTCACTTTTAATATAATATTTTAATATTATAAATAAGAATCTTACCTTTATATTTCAAAATGAAACTGTGAGTTTAATACAAGACCTTGGAATTTGTTGTGGCATTTTTCGTAAAGCTATAAAATTAAATTTTATTAATGTGTCAATTAATTTCGCATATGTTAAATAATTTAAAGGTTATTCGTTGTCATAGTTATAGGTGATATATCTATTAAAAAAATTAATAAATGAATTTCTAAATATATTCAATTGTAATTGATAATTGTACATTTATGATGTACTACCAAACTACAAATAATGTTTTAAACCATTTATTATGCTCTTATATACATAATATACTGAGTAGTTGGAAGTATTTCGAATATTTTTTTTTGAGGTTTTGTCTACCACCTGGCCCACTGTGCGCTGCAATGAATATTAATATTTTCACGAAGAGATTTAGAAAACGAAACACTTTTTATCGATAATTAAACGCGCGTGTGAAATCTTACATCTTTGAAAATAAATAACAAACTTTCGTTCACTCTATTCATTTATGCATTCATGTAAAGACGCAAGATTCGTTTAAACGGCATAGGAAAATTATTTAGGTAGATAAAGTACGGGTTTAAAAAAAGCGATG